>NC_080178.1:52472454-52772454 GCF_950295315.1 Erinaceus europaeus | reverse complement strand
TCATGGCCTGAGGATGACATTAAGGTAGGGATCTTCTCTTCTGTGCTGTTGCTCTGTGCTGGACTGGTCCTCTCAGCCTGGACCAGAAAGAAAGCCACCAGAGCACCAAAGGGAAGAGTCAGCACACCTGTCAGGCCTGACTCACCCACCTGTCAGCTACGCACAGGAAGGCCTGACAGAGGGAGAGTGAGTCAGAACAAGGCCTCCAGGTATCGCGGGGGCTGAGGATTTGAACCCAGATCCTGGTGCAGGGTAGCCTTGGTTTCTCTGAAGGATGATGGCAGATGGGTTTCCTCCACTGAGCCTGCAGCAACCACCAACCCTTAAAAGGGAGTCGAGGGTACAAGGGCCCACATTGGCTCAGGCAGGTTGGCATCCAGAGGAGGACCACTGCAGGAGCACTCCCCCTGTCTTGCTTGCTGTGGTGGTGACAGATGGGGAACACATCCTTGGCCTGGGGGACCTGGGCTGCTACGGCATGGGCATCCGAGTGGGCAAGCTGGTGCTTTAAACGGCATGCAGGGTCATCATCCCATGCCAGTGCCTGCCTATGATGCTGAATGTAGACCACCTGCTGCCAGCGTGCCACTAGGCCTCCAGTGCCTCATGGCTGAGGGTTCGCTGTGACCTGGGAGAGAGTGCTGGGGCTTTGCTAAGCCACTGCACCCTGGTCTAGACCTTGGAGACTATGGCCGCATCCAGGGAGATGAGTACTACATGACTGCATGTATCTGTGACTGTACAAGGACGCAGGGTCGAGCCTCTGGACACCACATGGGAGCACCTACAAGAGGGAAGCTTCCTGAGCAATGGAGCAGTGCCATGGTGTGTCTCCTCTTTCTATCTCTCTCACTCTTAATCTCTCTCTGTCTCTTAACATCTATCATATATATATATATATATATATATATATATATATATATATATATCATGTAAGCATTGAACCCTATCAAGAACACTGGTGGCAAAAAAAAATGGAATGAAACATGTAAAGGGCATTCTAAATAATGCAGCCAGCTAGTACAAGAGCACCTTTGTGAGCCACAGTTTCAGCCTCTGTCCACAGAAAAAGCTAACAAAGACCTGGGGCAGATACAGTAAATGTTTAAAGCACTAATATATGGGGTCATATGGTGGCATGGCCAGTAGATCATACAGGTGATCATGCTCAAGGACCCATGTTCAAGACCACAGTCCTCCTGCAACAGGAAGCAGGAAGCTGCATGAGCAGTGAAGCCATATGACAGATTCCTCTCCTCTCTGTCTCGAAAGACCAGATATCCTTGGTATCTACACTTGCAGGGAATGATGAAGTGTGAGCAATGGGTTCCCTTTCTGGTGGCCATGAAGACCTACAGGATGTGGGAGGAGCTTCTTGCAGACACTGACAAGGATGTCCTGGGAGGGAAGTACCCAGGAGGGTCCAGAGTAGAGCCCTCAACTATGGGGACTGGATAGCTGTCCCCAGGGCCAACATGGGCCTGTGACTGCAGGCAGGGGACACTACAGGGACAGGAGTCTCTGGGGAGCAGCTCTGCTCACTACCAACCCAGTGGCTGGGCATGCTGCACCTGCTGCCCCCTGCCTTTCCCTCTTGCCCTGTCAGGGCTGCCACCATGCTGAGACAGAGCAGGCCAAGTAAAGCAGTCCTGGTGTTGGGGTTGGGAGGTGGAGGTGGGGGCCTGGGTCCTTCATCCTTGGGCTGACTCTCTACAGAACTTTAGAGGAAATGCATGGCTCTGATTCAGGGGATTACTGCTGTTCTGTTTGGGACCTGGAATGTCCCAGCGACCACCAAAAAGGGGGTTGTAACAGGAGAGTCCTTGCTGGAGGCCAGCAACTCCCCACCAGGCTGGGTAGAGGGAAGCCCATCAGGTCCTCCCTGGTTTTGCCCTGGTGGTACCTGCCAGGGAATCCATGGGGGGAGGGTGGGGGGTGCACACCAGGTCCCATCACCTTTATGCCTCCCACTGTCCACTTGTGGCTTCCATTAAGTGGCCCAAACTATGCCTCACTGTGACACAGGGTTGACAGTGAACCCAGAGTGACAGCTGGCCAGTCATGATGGCAGGCCTCCAACAAGCCCACCTTTCTATAATAAATAATTCAACTGGAGGCTGGCCCACTAATCAGCCCTCCTGACCCATTTGGTCTGAAGGTTTTGTCAGGTGACCAAGAATCTGGGGGTTAGCAACTTGAGGAGACATTGCAGTGGTTCTACAAAAAGGCTTTTACTCCTGAGGCTCTGAGGTACGGGTACAGTCCCCAGCACAACCAAAACTCAGAACTGAACAGTGCTTTGTTTAAAAAAATAAATGGGTAAATAATGCAATCCCTCTAGAATATACATATATGAAATACACACACACACACACACACACACACACACACACACATATATATATATGTATGGGTGGTGATGCACCTGGTTAAGTGTGTGTATTATCATGCACAAGGACCCAAGTTCAAGCCCCCGGTCTGTGCTATATGCAAGAGGAAAGCTTCATAAGTGATGAAGCAGTGCTGTAGGTTCTATCTCCCCCTGTCTCTCAGTTTCTCTCTGCTCTATCAGATAAGATAAAGTAAATAAATAAATGTTAGAAAGAAATGTAAACTACGTGGTCCGGGAGGTCACGCAGTGTTAAAGCTTTGGACTCTCAAGCATGAGGTCCCGAGTTTGATCCCCGTCAGCACATGTGCCAGAGTGATGTTTGGTCCTTTCTCTCTCCTTCTTTCTCATAAATAAATACAATCTTTTAAAAAATATAAACTGCATATATGAAATATATACACATATTCAAAAGAAACAGGGTTAGGGTGGGGGCTTTGAGGGAGACAGGCAAAATAGCTCATTCAGATAGTGCTCTCCTTTCTCCTGTGCACAACCCAGGTTTGAGCACAGCCCCCCACCACACTGGAGGAGCTATGGTCTCTTTAACTCCCATTCTCTCTCTCTCTCTCTTTCTTTCTCTCTCAGAAGTACACAGAGTACTCTCTGTGACTCAGCTGCAGCAACACTGCCTAGGTTTCCCACAGCCACATGCCTTCCTTCTCTCTTGCAGGGGAGGAGCCATCTGAGCCCTGAGAAAGAGACTTTTGCCCAGGATAATGCTGAGATGGGCTCCTTGGAGGAGGTGGTGTGGTGGGAGAAGCCCACAACCATCATAGGTAGGAGTGTCGGCCAGGCTTGATGGGTTTGATAGGCTGAGCCCCTCGGGTTGCAGGAGTGGCCCCAATTCAGCTTGATGTGCAGTGTCTACATCAACTCAGAATCCTTGTTCTCACAGCCCTGTGTGTGTTCAGTGGAAGCCACGCCATCATTTGCTTGTCTGTGGAGACCAGTGCCTGCCTGCTATCTCATGATTGTGTGGTCTGGTGGGTGGTGGCGAAATGGACCTGACAGAAAAAGTCGGGCCATGAATATTATCAACAAGGGCTTTATTTGTGTGCTCCTGAGGCAAGGTTCTCAGGTCCAAGTGGGCCGGGGGTGGGGGTGGGCATGAAGTCGCAGCCAGGGTCAAGGAGGGAGATTCTTATAGGTGAGGAGAAAAAGAAACTTAGGTGAGAGTTCAGTGGGTATTTTCCATGATGTTAAGTGTGGTGAGTCTGTGATTTAGGAAACTGCTAGCCTCCAGCAGGCATTCCAGGGATGGGCTAGTATTGCTGGGTAACACATTCTTATGACTGAGTGTTTTTAGCCACAAGTGCCTTCAATGGTCAGGCACTCCCAGATTTATCATTCTGACCTTTTTGGTCATATAGGGTGCCAAGGTCATTCTGGCTGCTTCCTGCTAAACAGGGGCAATATGGGGGTGGGGTTAAAAGTAATAATAGGTCTTCCGGGGCCCAACATGCAGAAGAATGTAAGAGTGTAGGAGAAGCTGGTTGACAGATACTCAGCATAGCTCTTGAATGCAGGTCATAATGGACCTAATAAGGCAGGGAGCAAAAAGAAAAAGCAAAGAAATTAGGATTAGAGTGGTATCTCCACAGAATCTTTTCATCCTCTAGATCCTTCTTTTGTTTTTCCTCTCTGTGGTGTGGGGGGTGGCGGGGGAGGACAGATAGGGAATCCAAAGTTAGACTGAGTGCTTCCTCCCCAGCTGTCCTGGTATCAGGGCTGTGAGGTTGAGGGTGGACTGGGGATGGGGACTGCGGGGAGAGAGGGTGGCCTAATTGGAGGGGGTTTGATGGGGTGGTGTGGGGTGGACTGGTGGATGTAGGGGTTTAGGCGAGCACACCACAACCAGTCTTAGGCTGGATGTCTTGTCCCCAGCTGCCCTGAGTGTGGACTGGGAAGGTGGAAGGATGGTGATTGGGGTGGGGGATGTTGAATGGGATAGAGTGCTTTGGGGTACTAAATGGGGTAGAGGCAGTTCAATTAATCCCCAGTAGGGGGTGGTATTTGGGGTTGTTTAGTGGGGTGCCTCTTCTTCAGTTGGGTGCCTCCTCCCTCAAGCCCCCCAGTCCACTCTCAACCCTCTAGCCCCTAATGCCAGGACAACTGGGGAGGAGGCACAGGCAATAGTGAGAGGCCTTCCTCAAAACTATGAAAAGGAGACAAGGACAGTGACACCCCCCCCCAGTACCTGTTCCCCTTGCCCCCAGCCTGCCCTTTTCCTCTCACTCACTGTCACAAATGATGGGCCCTACATGGGAGAGGGGGAGAAAATGCCTTCCACTAAAATCAAAACATCTTCTCTAGAAGAGATTATATCCTAGTGGGAAATATAGCATGACGGTTCTGCAAAAGACTTGCATGTCTGAGGCTCTGAGATCCCAAGTTCAATCCTCTGTATCATCATCAGCCAGAGTGAAGGAGGAGTAGAGAGAGGAAGAAGAGTAGAAGAGCAAGGAGGAACATGAGGAGTTATCCATGGGTTACCCACAATAACAATTTATTAACTAGTCATTTAGAATACTTGGGGGCTGGGGATATAGCATAGAGGTTTTGCAAATGATTTTTGTTTCCTTATATGTTCCAGTTTGATCCCCAACTCCACTATAAGCCTGAGGTGAGCACTGGGCAGAAAAATTAAGTTTGGCATATTGAGGCTTTGATAGCATCTGAAGGGATAGGCTCCATCTGTTTTGTCAAGTTTTTCACATTCTCAGTCAGGCACATGTTAACTTTCCCCATTGACAAATGAACATAAGACAAAAGATCATCAGCCTTTCCCAGGCTAGCTGTCAGCCTTCATGGCCTGGGGCTAGAGGCTCTGCTCCTGGGTGGTGAGTAGAGAGAGAGGGCTGAGGAGAGGGGACAGGCACCCTCTGGGTGGATGGTCTGGGCCTGTTCCCTGCTGGGTGTCTCACTTTGTATAGCACCCATTACCCATGACTCCATTCCTAACTGACTGCCCATTTACCCATGATTCTTCAGCTCCCCTCTTAACTGAACACTCAGTAAGCCTGGGATGGAAAGTCACTCTCTCTGCTTCAAACTTATTATTTCCAAAGAGAAATGCCCACACTCTATCCCTCACCCTCCACAATAGGAAAACAAAGCTTCCTAGAGTAGAGGCAGACCAAAACACAGTTGGTAGACATTTAGCAGGCAGCACAGCTATCCCACACTAAACCCAGATTTCTGTCCTCTATAGAGTTCCCTTGGCAATCCCCACTCGTTTGCATGAAGCTCTATAGATCCCCAGATCAGAGTGGAGGAAATGGGGAGAGGAGGCAACTTGCAACCCCAGAAGGCAATTACTTGTCAAAGGCCTTGGCATCTTCATCTCGCTGATGCTTCAGCACAACATCTTTATCCCATTCTTTTGTCAGGCGTTGATTGATGGTGTTCCTTCGATCTTCTTCTGCACATCTTTCTGCTAAATGCCTGGAGGGAAGGCAAGAGTCTGACTCCATCCACTGCCACCATCTCCCCCCAAGTCCTCTCTCCTTTGGATTCAGTGGGAAATCTAGTTTTGCTCTCACTATTTTGAATAAGAGGTAAAGTTGGAGGCCAGGTGGTGGTTCACCTAGTTGAAGGCACACATTACAGTGTGCAAGGACCCAGGTTCAAGCCTCCGGTCCTCAGTTTCAGGAGGGAAGTGAAGCAGGTTTCTCTCTGCCTCTCTCCCTATCTCTATCCAAAATAAATAAAAATTTTCACCAAAACAAAAAAAGGGAAAGAAAAAGTCAATGCCATGAGCCCACACAGTGAACCCTACTTCTCAGATAATTGAAGGGACCAGGACTGCTTACTTTCAGCCAAAACCCTCTTCTGGTCAATGAATTCCCACACAAAGCTGCTCGTTTCCATTAACTGATCTAAAACCTCATCTCATGAGGGGGTGAGTGACAAGGGACAGCCTAAGAGGGTGACTGGGGAGAGTGAGATGAGAAGCAGGGTGGGGTGAGCTAGGGCCAGTCATGAACTCTCCATGTGTCTTACCCTGCCAAGGTTGGATGTCTCAATGCATAATTCTGAGTTTTATGCCACCCGAAAAGGGGGTCTGTCATCCTCAGGTTCATCCAGGCCTCTGTCAGCCAAATCAAGTCTGTGATAATGTATTTGCAAAGGTTTTGATGCCAAGGAGTCAATCTGCCGTTTTATAAAATCAGTAATCTTATTAAAAATAAAGGGTCTTAAGGTAATCATTAACAAAAGACTAATAAGGTTCTCATAAGGGGCTCTGTAGTGACTCAAGACTATTTATGGTGGAGTCTATAACCTGTTGTAATTTGTCAGAAAATTCATGGGAGGAATATATAGAGTGTCCTAGCGTGCCACCAGCAAGTCTAAGGGAAGCAGTCAGTGGATGTGATGTCCAGGGGAAGAAACAGAACGTCTGGTCTTCTGGTCAGCGCCAACTGATGAAAGTTTCTTCTTCTGGTCAGCTGTGGAACAAGCAAAACTAGGAGGCAAGGACCAGGTAGAGAAGAATTGACATGAAAATATAGGATGGTGTTTACCAAAACACAGAGGAGGTGCATACACATTAGAAGTCAAGGTGAGGTTCCTTGAACATCGAGGAATATTTTGAGAAAACTGAGCAGTCAATAAACATGCAAAGATGAAGTCAGCAGTGGTAGGTCAGCAAAAAGAGAAGACTTGGATAAGCTGGTGAGGTTAGCTGGAGTATATACTGCCATGGCGTCCTTTGTGGTAAGGACTTGCCAACAGGGACTCTGTGGATTTTGCAACAGCAATGTCATCCAGCATAATAAAAGGAAAACAAACATGGACATCCAGTGTTGAAAAAAGATAAAAAGAATATGTCTCTATGACTGGAAAAGTGTGTGGCTTTGTCAATGAGATATAATAAATGGACAATTCAAATTTTTGTAAATATTAAAAAGGTTTAGTATGTTACTTCATTGACACTTTAGCCAACTGAATACTGGGGGGTGCATTTCCCTTCTTTTTTATTAATTAAGCTTAAGGGTTTTAGTTTTTCTTGTTTGAGCTCTAGCCCATACAAATTTAGAAAAAATATCAACTGAGAAAAAAAAAGTTTTTTTTGTTTACTAAACATGGGCAGGTGAATTACATCAATCTGTCAGAGAGCATTGGCTTTTATCAATGGAGATTAATCTTAAAAGTCTGAATAGCAAGATCTTAATTAAACAATGTAGGAGCCAGTAAAGTGTTCTCACTATGGCAGGTCAAGCGTTAAAATTTTTTTAAGAGGCTTGTAAAAAAATGAGAAAAATTTTAGGATATGAGTGACTTTAGGAGTCATCACACACCCATAAATAAAAAATTAAAAATGTTTAGTTTTAAATCTTACCATATGAGCAGTCAGTTCTTCATGTGCAGATGTACCTATAATTATTTACTTAGGGAGAGAACTTGTACCAAGTTAATTGATGATCTAATGGTTAGAATTGACTTGAGACTTTCTATGATTTTAGAAGGCTCTTTATTAGAATATACCAATATGTTATAAAAGTCAATACCTAATGTGTTGACATGCTAAAATGTTTACCATTTTTTTTGGCATTATTTTAAACTGATTAGACAGTTTAAGCACACTATTATACCTTTAGTTTACAAAGATCTTTACTCATCACAAGGCTATCATGAGTAAGCATAGATATAAAACTCTTAATAGATTTTGTTTATTAGAACTCTAATATGGCGACTTAAAAGGCTAAAATAAAACCTCATAGTTTAAATGTTCAAAATATTAATTTTGTTAAATCAGGATTTGTCAAAACAAATCTTTTATCAGACCAAAAACACAATGTATTACCTTAATTTATCAAGAATAAACCTCTGGCAGTGTCTTAAAACAAACCAGATAATTTTTAAAAGCAGGAAGATATAAAGAGGAAAACCAGCGCAAGAGCCTCTGGCATGTAAATAATTAACATAACTATTGTGTTATCTTTTACTAACCCAAGCCAGTCTTAAAAACAATTTTAAGTAAAATGTTAAACTTTCTTTGCTAGGACCTTTGTTTATCACAAAGCTATCACACCCTTAGGGCAGCTATGAACAAGGGTGGGTACACAACTTAATTGATCTTTCACTTTGATTTGGATAGGTAACTTAAAAAGCTAAGATAAACCTTATAGCTGAAATGTTAAAATAAATTTTTACTGTTAACATTTCTTTTATATGACCATTTTACACTAAATAATGTTGTTGAATCACATCTGTTGAATAAAAATTTTTTTTATCAGACCAGGAATAGCACGTTTAACCCTTTTTTTTCCTGGCAAGGCCACTGCTCTACACTGACTGGGTTATTAGAAAGTCAGTTTAAGCATGGAATTAAATTAACAAACAGTGGCAGTTGATATTGAGGTGCTGGTAATATCTACAATTTTCACAAGAGTGAGAGAGACTGTAGAGGCATTTTACCATGCATAGATATCTCAGAAAATCTTTTCAACTAATGAATTGATGCTGATATTAGCTATCAGAAGGACGAAACTGTCCTATATTTTACTCTGGTAAAGGTGTGCCAACTCTATGAGTCTGGATCTTTAAAACCACATTTAGCTTAACTAAATCTTGTTTAAAACTTAAAACAAACTTTAGTTACTTAGGGGTTAACACACAATAATGAAAACAAGGTTAGCACAGACTTAAAACATACATTCTTGGTGAAAGGAAAATTTTCCCTTTGAAAAACCGCTTTGGATTTTGGATTCTTAATTCACAGACTCTCTACCCCCCCCAAGGAGGGGGCTTTGTGGATTAGGGGAATGATTGACTGACTGAATTTGCCAATCTGTGGAGCAGTAGCTCTGTGCCATGATTGGCTGCGAGGGCGGAACAGGCGGGCTTAGTTTACCGCCGCCACGCAGAGAAAAATCTTTGGAATTCTTTTTCTGGGCTAAGGTACATTTTACAGTTTTAAAGAAAGTGGTCAAATCAGTATTATTGGCCAAGTCAAGGACCGGAGCACAAAACGGAGGGGCGGTGGTGTAGGGAGGCAGTCTGGACAAGGAAGAGTGAAGGTGTTAGGGTTAGCCAGTTTGAGCCTGGCTCCAAGTAACAGGGAAAGCCAAAACCGGTTTTGATTTGGATGGTTTAGTCTTAGTTTTAGTTTTAGGGATTGGGTTTTTTGGTAAGGCTAAAAATGTAAGCTCTTCTGTGACTGCAGCTATTTCTTTCATTAATTGAAGCTGCTCTCTCCGGTCAGCAAGGACCTTGCGGAGGGTGGAAATTCCTGGAAGGGCTCCTGAGCATGCCCACCTGACAGAAGGATTGTCAAGGAGAGGGTCAGGCTGGAGAGCAGGGTCATGGATATAGGGAGGGGAATTAAAGGGAAGAGGACACCAATCGGGATTGTAGTATCTGGCAGCCTCTTTTTCTAGCAAAGCCTCATTCTCTGCGGGAAGTGCTTCAGGAGAGGGAGGGTTTTGTAAAACTGGATAGAGGTGGGGGAAAGAATGCTGGTTTTCATTCTCATGTGAATTAGCAATAGGAGGGTCAATAAAGGGAACTTTAGTGAGTGAGGTGGAACCTGTAGGGAGGGGAACAGGGCTTTTACTTTCAATGGGTGCTGGGAGGCTTTCATTTTGACTGGGTACTGGGGGATCAAGATCAATAATCACAGAAGGGCATGGGTATGGGGACTTTGTCCTGGACAGCGGACTAGAAAGTTGCCGGAGGACCTTTTCACCCTCTGTAATAAGGTTTTTAATATCAGGGTGATTATAGATTTTTAAGATATCATTAATTAAATTCCAGTAACAAAAGGCAGAAACAGGTACACGTTCAGGACCAAAAGACTGATAGTGATCGTTAAGACAATCAACAATTCTCCTCCAACGCTTCTCATCTATAGTGCCTTCCTGGGGGAACCAGGGGCAAATATTTTTAATATAATCTAAAAACTTCTTTAATTCTTTCTTTTTAACCCTAGTTCCTCGTGTCTTGAGTGACTCCTTTAATAAATAAATCTTGTTTGCTAAATTCATGTCCCATGGTATTGCTTACCTCAGCCGCTGTGACACAATCCTCCAGATGCGACTCACGGTCAGGTATCTCCGTGGCTATCTATGCGAGTCTTTGCGTTACCCCCCTCGGGCCATGGTGACTCAGTGAATTCGGGTAGGCCTACCCTCTCGATCAGCAGAGTTTCTAGGTCCAGAAGGCTTCTTCGCCCCATGTTCCGGGCGCCAGAATGCCCTGACCAGCAGGGCGGTGAACAGGGGCTAGGAACCCAATGAAACCTGAAATGAAGAAACATGAGACATGAGAGAACGACAGCAAGACAAGTTTCTGATCAAGCTGTAAATTTTTATTGAGAATACAGGCATTATAAGGCTTTGGGGAAGGAGAGGGAATGCTGGAGGAGGAGAAGGGGGAGCAAACTTCAAAGCGGAGTGTTCCTTGCAACAAATGGCAGGAACCAAACTGTGTGTTGACTCACTTGTGTTGACTCACTTGATTACTGATAAATGGTTTACCTAAGGGGAAATGGCCTGCCCAGAGGGGAATTAACATTGGTCTTGAGGGGTTCCATTGTCTCAAAGCTTATCATCTATAAAGCAGAGAAATGGCTCCTGGCACAAACTGATTGGGCTTTTCTGTGTTTTGAATTTTTTCTGCTAGCTGAGGAGAAGTTTTTAAGTCAAGGTCTTTCTTCTTCAAATTCAAGGCCTTGCCCAAGCAAGCCAAGCAGAATGGCACATGAAAATCTGTGGCTGTCTATGTTCTTCCCTGCACTCATACAACATAGTAGAGTAAACCCTCCTTTCATCCTCCAAACCCCTCCCCAATGCATTTATATAAGCTGTGAGGAGATCAGAAAGTAGCATCAGCTCCTAAACGTAATGCACCAAACATGCCTTTAGTCTGTTCCTAGAAACCTGTCCATGACCCAGTCTTCATTCTCACATGAAATTTGGCACCAGTCAGGCAGAAATTCGAGGGATATCTACAGTGGCCTTGTCTGCTGCGCCCACTGCACCGCCTCTCAATCAAAGCATTGCACTACCTGGTTCTGGTTCTTGAACACTAATTCTTTCTCCTTAAGCTTTTGATAGCTCCATAGAATCTTGTCCTCTAATACTTTTTTTTCCCCACACTGTAGTATACCGCACTGCTGGCCTTGGCACACTGCATGCACATATAACATTGCTCCTAGAATGACACCATGGGTCTGTTCCTACCTTTTGCTTTCTTACCTTCATACTTCTTCCTGTGGCCCCCAAGACTGGATTTCTCAAGAATGTGTTTGACCAAAGGATGTATGAACAGCCATCAGCAGGATGGGTTTGATAGGCTGAGCCCCTTGGTTTGCAGAAGTGGCTACAATTCTTCTTGTTGTGCAGTGTCCACATCAACTCAGAAACCTGTTCTCACAGCTGTCCCCTGGGAAAGGTGTCAGAGAGATAGCAGGATCGAGGGTCTTTTCTCAGCTTAGTGAGTGCCCAGAGTTTCTGTTTGACTAGGCCAGATTCATTGCACAGTAACAGCACTCTCCGTGTAATAAAACACAGGTTCCCCCTCTCTCTGCCTTCAGAAGGTCTAGTGCTTCCAGTTTTAAGTGCCACCTGGGCATGTGAGCTTCTCTGGTGCTGGAGGGAAGCCAGTCAAGCTGTGGTGGAGTTGATGGCTAGCTAGAGCTTGTCTTTTAAGTCTTGGGTTGTTACAAGATTGTTATCTAAGGCTCCTCTGGCTACTATATGTAAGGCCAGAGATATGGATGGTTGTCGTGAGGTACACGTCACAGACCACCCGAGGCCAGTTCAGTGACATTTGAGAGCCTTTTTGTTTTTGTAATATTCATTTAATTAATTAATGTATTCCCTTTTGTTTCCTTTGTTGTTTTCTATTGTTGTAGCTAGTATTATTGCTATTATTGATGTCGTCATTGCTGGGTAGGACAGAGAGAAATAGAGAGAGGAGGGGGAGAGGGGTAAGAAAGACACCTGCAGACCTGCTTCACTGCCTGTGAGGTGACTTCCCTGCATGTGGGGACCTGGGTGTTAGAACCGGGACTCTTCCACCGGTCCATGAGCTTTGTGCTATGTGCACTTAACCTGTGGTGCTACCACCCAACTCCCAGAAATTTGGGAGTCTTTATTAAGCCACCAGTGACTACACTCAACAGCTAAAAGTACTGCTCATAGTGCTGTCTGGAGCTCAGTGTAGCACAGCCATTTATAGGGGCAGGTGCAAAAGCAAGCTAGGTTACAGAAGCCCAACATGTGGTGGTTAGGGTGGTCTGTTGCTGCAGTCAGGACAACCCGTTACAGAAACAATTAACAATGGACAATTAATAATTTCAGAACACTAGTATCTACTTTTTTCTTGGCAAGTAAAGTGGTTGAATAGGTTGAGGTTAAGTTAAGATGGAGTCAGTTATGTTAAGGAAGTGGGAAGTGTGACCCTGTCACATTTCCCACTGGTTTTAGGAGATGATACCTAAAATCTTTGGCCTACCTTGAAGATTGTCTTTGCCTATTTGACTTTTGGTGTAATATTTTCAGTAATTCTATACAATCTGGTTTTTAACTTGAATTCAGTTCTAGAAGTGGGTCAAAATGTTTGTCTGCTCACTGGACCTGAATAGGGCACAAGAATTCTCAGTTCAGAGCAACACCCCAGCCAGCCTGATAATTCTGAAGTAAGCCTGCTTGTCTTCTGGGAGTGAGTGTCTGGACTTGGTTTTGCAGAAGTCACAGACTACTGTCTAGTGTTTCATTGATGCTTTTTAACTTGAATTCAATTCTAGGAATGGGCCAAAATATTGTTCACTGGATCTGAATAGGACATTAGGAGAATTCTCATTTCTGAGCAGCACCCCAGCCAGCCTGATAATTCTGAAATAAGCCTGTCTCCCAGGATTGAGTGTCTGGATTTGGTTATGCAAAAGTCACAGACTTACTCTCCTTCTCGTTTTAGGCTAAATCTGACTGCTAATGGTCTCTTCTAAACTGAGGTCTGAAAAGGTACTCTTCTGCAGGGTGGGTGGGGATGACTTTGGGTTTTGGTTTCAGTTTGAACATCCTTTTTCTAGTTCTGTCACCAGATCCAGTCCAGTGGTGTCAAAGTGTACTTGGCAGAGAACTTTGGAGGCCAGTGTTGTTAGACACTGATGGAACCTCTGGGGTATTGCACTCATCTAGGGAAGGAAGGAACACTGTTTGGATGACTCTTTGAAGCTTCTGTGTTTGCTATACCTGAACCCACAGTTTGAGGTTTTTGGAGACTAAGGAGAGAGGAGAGTTACACCTGGTCTATAGACCAGGACCTGGATAACTCATAGGCTCCCTGGAAGCAATGCTAGTGGAAGACTTCCTTGGTGGGTGCTCAGTGACTAAAGCCTTGAACTTACCATCCAATAAAAATTTTTCTCCCTACTCTTTTCCTTGATCTAGCTTTCTAGTCTTTTTTTTCCAACGATGACACAAAATCCCCAGAGAGCCTGCATATTAGATGTCAGGCTCAGGAAAAAATTCCTTCTATCTCCTTCCAAGATGGGTCAGAGAAGGTGGACTTATTATGTTACATAAATGATCCCCATAGCACAAGACTTGATCCAGTATTTGGTTCATTAGAGGACTTTATGACACCGGTGTTTAAGAGACTCCATGTCACTCTGGGAAGTTCTCTCTGCACCTTTGAAAAGCACACAGTTTTATTGAGGTCCCCCTCAGCAGGAGGGTGGAGAGAGCAGGTTTTTTTCATTATTAAAAAGTAGGCAGAAATAGACAAAGGCAATCTTTCTGGTTATTGCTATACATCTTCCTTATCTGTGGTGTGCGTAAAGAAAGGGGAGACCTAGTGCCTGGCATGCATCAGTCTAGAGACAGCTCAATTTACTCCCTAGTCATCAGTTAACCTTTAGCACTGCTGTCTGGGGCCCATTAGCTTAGCAATGTGGAGGGAAGGGAGGGATAGCAACTATAGCCACTGTTTTAATTGCCAGGAGAGCAAGCACAAAGGAAATACAGTGTGAGGCTATGTCTCCATATCAAAGAGGTAAGGCACTTCTTCACCAGGCACATAAATTAAAATATCCACATGGGGTAAATCAGGAGAGTATGCACTCTGTGTTCTTCTATCTCCCATAATTATGGGAATAATAATTTTAGCTTAATAGCTATGTTTTATTCATATATATATATATATATATATATATATATATATATATATGTATGTATATATCAAATTGTGCTGCTGAACATAGGTGTACACGCATATGCCCTTGAGGTTTAGGTGGGAAAGTGTTTCACCAATGTTTTCCTCTAAGTATTTGATAGTTTCCAGTCTGACATCCAGGTCTTTGATCCATTTGGAGTGGATTTTTGTTTCTGGTGAGATAAGGTGGTTCAATTTCTTCTTCTGTATGTTACAACCCAGTTTTCCCAGCACCATTTATTGAAGAGAGTCTCCTTCTTCCATTCAATACTTTGGGCCCCCTTATCAAAGATTAGATGTCCATAGGTGTGGGGAGTTATGTATATTTTTAATATTCAAGTTATTTTATTCAGTGTTATGTCCAGGCTTTGGAAATCTATTGTTGGGCACCTGGGTTCCTTCCATGTTTTAGCTATTATGAATTGTGCTGCTATGAACTTAGATGTACACCCATCTTTTTGGTTGGGCATTATGGAATCCTTGGGGTATATCTCCAGGAGAGGAATTACTGGGCCATATGGAAGGTCTTTGTCTATCCTTGTGAGAGTTCTCCAGACTGCTCTCCAGAGAGGCTGGACCAATTTACATTCCCACCAGCAGTGTAGAAGGGTTCCTCTGTCCCCACAGCCACCCCAACATTTGTTGCTGCTGTCCTTTTTGATGTATGCCATTCTTACAGGAGTGAGGTGGTGTCTTCATGTTGTTTTTAATTGCATTTCTCTGACAATCAGCGACCTGGGACATATTTTCATATGTTTGTTAGCCTTCTGCATCTCCTCTGAGGTGAATGTTTTATTCATATGCTCTGCCCATTTTTGAATGGGGTCATTTGCTTTTTTGGTACTAAGTTTGCTGAGTTCTTTGTCTATTTTGGTGATTAGTCTCTTGTCTGATGTTTGGCACGTGAAGATCTCCCATTCTGTGAGGGATCTCTTTGTTTGTGTGATAGTTTCTTTGGCTGTGCAGATGATTTTCAATTTGATGTAGTCCCATTGGTTTGTTTCTGCTTTAGTCTTCCTTGCAATTGGATTTGTTTCATCAAAGATGTCCTTGAGGTTTAGGTGGGAAAGTGTTTCACCAATGTTTTCCTCTAAGTATTTGATAGTTTCCTGTCTGACATCCAGGTCTTTGATCCATTTGTAGTTGAATTTTGTTTCTTGTGAAATAAGGTGTTTCAATTTCATTCTTCTGCATGTTATAACCCAGTTTTCCCAGCACCACTTATTGAAGGGAGCCTCCTTCTTCCATTTAATACTTTAGGCCCCCTTATCAAAGATTAGATAACCATAGGTGTGGGGGTTCAGATTTGGGTTTTCAATTCTGTTCCACTGCTCTGTGTGCCTATTTTTCTTCCAGTACCAGGCTCCTTTGATGATGATGCCCTTATAATATATTTTGATCTGGGAGTGTTATGCCTCCATTTCTATTTCGTTTCCTCAAGATGGTTTTGGCAATTCTAGGTGTTTTCAGGTTCCAGATAAATGAATGTATTTTTGTTCTATTTTCTTAAAGAAGCTTGGTGGAACTTTAATGGGTTTCGCATTAAGTTTGTGTATGGCTCTGGGGATAATATTCATTTTGATTATATTAATTCTTCCAATCCATGAGCATGGGATGTCTTTCCATTTCTTGGTATCAGTTTCTATTTCCTTAAAGAGTGACTCATAGTTTTCAGTATACAAGTCTTTCACTTCTTTGGTCAGCTTTACTCCTAGGTATTTTATTAATTTTGTTTCAACAGTGAATGGGAGTGATTTCTGGATGTCTTCTCCTTCAGGTTTAGTGTTTGCATAGAGAAATACCACAGTTTTTTGTACACTGATTTTATAACCTGACACCTTGCTATATTGCCTAATAACTTCCAGTAGTTTTCTGCTGGATTCTTTAGGTTTTTCTATGCATACAATCATATCGTCTGCAAATAGTGAGAGCTTGACTTCTTCCCTTCCTATCTGTGTTCCTTTAATTTCTTTCTCTTGCCTGATTGCTATGGCAAGAACTTCCAATACTATGTTAAAGAGTAATGGTGACAGTGCACAGGCGTGTCTAGTCCCTGATATGAGGGGAAATACTTTCACCTTCTTTCCATTGAGTATGATGTTGGCTGTAGGTTTGCTATATATGGATTCCACTATCTTGAGGAATTTCCCATCTATTCCCATTATTTGTAGAGTTTTGAGCATGAATGGGTGTTGGATTTTGTCAAAGGCTTTCTCTGCATCTATTGAGATAATCATGTGGTTTCTGGCTTTGCTTTTATTGATGTGGTGAATGAGATTGATAGACTTACTGATGTTGAACCAGCCTTGCATTCCTGGGATGAATCCCACTTGTTCATGATGAACAATTTTTTTGATGTGCTGCTGTATCCGGTTGGCCAAGATCTTGTTTAATATTTTGGCATCTATGTTCATCAGAGATATTGGTCTGTAGTTTGCTTTTTTTGTTGTTTCCCTATCTGCTTTTAGTATCTGTGTGATGTTGGCTTCTTAGAAGGTGGAAGGGAGTATTCCTGTTTCTTCAGTCTTATGGAAATATTAAAAACTATGGGTACTAACTGTTTCCTGAAAGTTTTGTAGAATTCGTTTGTGAAGCCATCTGGTCCAGGACTTTTGTGGTTGGGGAGATTCTTAATAATGGTTTCAATTTCTTTGTCTGTGATTAATGCATTTAGGTTTTGTAGTTCTTCTTGATTCACTTATGGGAGGGCATATGTTTCTAGGAATGCTTCCATTTCTTCCAGATTCTCTAGCTTGGTGGCGTATAGTTCTTCATAGATGTTTCACATGATTTTCTGGATTTCTGTGGTGGCAGTCGTGATATCTCCTTTATAGTTTACAATTCTATTAATTTGCGTCTTCTCTGTTTTTTTTTTTTTTTTTTTTTTTTTTGAGGAGTCTGGCTAGGGGGTTGTCAATTTTGTTTAATCTTTCAAAGAACCGACATTTGAATTCATTGATCTTTTGTATGGTTCTCTTATTTTCGATGTTTATTTCTGCTCTAATTTTAGTGATTTCTGTACTTCTGGTTGCTTTACGGTTCCTTTGTTACTCTTCCTCTAAGTCCTTGAGGTGTGCAGTAAGGTCATTCATTTGAGCTGTTTACTGTTGTTTAATATGTGATTTTTATGGCTGTAAGTTTCCCTCTCAATACTGCTTTAGCTGTGTCCCAAATATTTTGATAGGTTGTGTCTTCATTTTCATTTGTTTCAAGGAACATTTGAATTCCCTGCTTGACTGACTCTCTGACCCAGTGGTTCTTAAGGAGTATGTTATTTAGTTTCCAAGTTCTTTGACTTTTAATAGTTTTCTGTTTGTTGTTATATGTTAGTTTTACTCCACTGTGGTGTGAGAAGATACTTTGGATGATTTCAATGCTCTTGAATTTATTGATGCTATCTTTGCGGCCTAACATGTGGTCTATCCTTGAGTATGTGCTATATGGATTTGAAAAGAATGTGTATTCCAGTGTTTTGGGGTGAAGGACTCTGAAAATGTCCAAGAGGTCTAGTATGTCAATCTCTTCATTTAATTATCTTCTATCTTCGTTGATTCTCTGCTTTGTTGATCTACGTTTGAGAGTCGGATATCAAAGTCTCCCACTATTATTGTATTACTATTGATGTATTTTTGAACTTCTTTCAGTAGGTGCTTGATGTATTTAGATGGTCCCTCATTGGGTACATAGATGTTAACAATTGTTAAGTCTTCTTGGCTCATTTGATCCTCTAATAATTATGCAATGTCCTTGTCTATCTTTTATTACTTTATTTAATTTAAAATCTATTGTGTCTGAGATGATAATTGTTGTTCCTGCCTTTTTTTGTGGTCACTTACCCTGTATGATAGTTTTCCATGCTTTCACTTTAAGTCTGTGTTTATCTTGTAGTGTCAGATGGGATTCTTGCAAGCAGCATATGATTGGGTTATGTTTTCTGATCCATCTCCCCACTCTGTGCCTTTTGATGGGTGAGTTTAAGCCATTGACATTTATTGATATTATGTATTTAATGTATTGTAGTGCCATTGTTCAACAATTTTTGTTTGCTCTGATATATTGTAAGTATTATAGTGATGTTCTTGTTTATAAGAGGTCTTTTAGAACCTCTTTCAGGGCCGGTTTGGTAATGGTTGCCTCCTTTAGCTGTTGTTCGTCTGAGAAGGTTTTGATGACTCCATCTAGTTTGAATGAAAGTCTAGCAGGATACATTATCCTTGGTTAAAACCCTTTTTCATTCAGGGCTCCATAGATATCTTGCCATTCTCTTCTGGCTTTTAGAGTCTGAGTGGAGAAGACTGCTGATAGTCTTATGGGTTTTCCCCTGTATGTGACTTTTTGTTTCTCTCTTGCAGCCTTTAGGATTTATTCTTTATCCTTACTTCTTCTCATTGTGTCTATGATTTGTCTTGATGTCTTCCGGTCTGGGTTGATTCTTTTTGGAACTCTCTGGGCCTCTTGAATCTTGATGTTCTTTCTGTGGTTCAGGTCTGAGAAGTTTTCTTCTATAATTTTCTCTAGAATTTTTCCTTCCCCTTCCTGTCTTTCTTCCTCTGTCAGGCCAGTTATACAAATGTTATTTCTTTTATGATCATCCCATATGTCTCTGTTGTTGTTTTCAGTGTCTCTCAATCTCTTTTTGAGCTCTTTCACATCTTTATTAGTTCTCTCTAACTCATGCTGTGAGTAATTCTGTTTTCTGTTTCTGTTAGTCTGCTTTCCCTTCCATCAACTTCTTTCTTCAGTTCAGCTATTTCAGCTTTCAGTTCTCTACTATTACTACTAGCGTTTGCCCTTCTTCCGTAGCCAGTCAACAGCATCAGGTTGAGCCTGATGTAAAGTTTCGAGACCTCCTTTGAATCTGGAGAGGTGGCAGTCATTGACTATGCGGGTCATAGTCTGTCTGTAGCCGCAGGGGCAGTTCGGGTCGTCTCTGGCTCCCCAGCGATGGAACATAGCGGCGCACTGGCCATGGCCTGTTCGATAGTGATTGAGGAGAGCCCAGTCATAACGTGCTAGGTCAAAGCCGGGTTGACGCTTGCAGGGGTCTGTGATGAGGTGTTTGTTCTTTACCTCAGCTAGCTGCCAGCTCTGTTTCCAAGAGACTGTAACAGAGAAGTTCAGTGTAGGCATAGGGGACCAGATTGGGTGACGAGACGTCAAGCGTTGGACAGGGTGGGCGAAGATATCCGCGTATATTGGCAGGTCCGGTCGAGCGTAGACGTGGGAAATGAACTTAGATGATGCCGCATCCTGATGAATATCTGGCGGGGCGATGTTGCTAAGAACTGGCAGCCATGGAAATGGGGTGGAATGGATGGTTCCAGAAATTATCCTCATGGAGGAATATAATTTGGAATCGACCAAGTGGACATGGGGGCTACGGAACCATACTGGGGCACAGTATTCTGCAGTGGAATAGCATAATGCCAGAGATGATGATCGTAGTGTGGAAGCGCTCACGCCCCATGAGGAGCTGGCCAGACTTGCAATGATGTTATTCCTCGCGCCCACCTTTGCTGCAGTTTTTATGAGATGTTTGTGAAATGACAGAGTGTGATCAAGAGTAACGCCAAGATAGACTGGCTGGGCTGCATGGATTCTCGTATCGCCAAGCTGCACATTAAGCTCACACGAGGCTGAGGCATGGTGTAGATGGAAAACAGATGATACCGTTTTTGCAGTGCTAGGGATTAGTCGCCATTTTTTACAGTAATCAGATATCAGAGACATGTCTTTCGTGAGTGTTTCCTCGAGGATGTCGAACTTGGATGCCTGAGTTGCAAAGCAGATGTCATCGGCGTAGATGAACTTCCTTGAAGAAGTTTCTGGGAGGTCATTGATGTAGATATTAAATAGCGTAGGAGCCAGAACAGAGCCCTGGGGGAGGCCACTTGAGACAAGTCTCCAGTTCTCTAATTGCCTCTAGATAATCAGTTTCATTGGGAGTCTCAACTGTTGTTTCCCTAATACTGCCATTCCTTTCCTCTAATGTTGTTTTCATTTCTGTGATTAATAAGTTTGTTATTGCTTACATACTTTTCTTATCTATGGTTACTTCTTGGTGATTTGTAGTTTCTTCTGGGCTCTTGTCTTCATTCTTTGGAGTATCAGTTTTATTTGTTTTTGATATACTCATTTTTTTGATTTATGTGTTTCTTATTTTTATGTTCTGTTGTTCCTCAATTGTTTTGTTTTGAGTACAAGCAACACTGTACTAAATACATGACAAATGCAATCACCAACCTCAGGAATTATAATAGCAACTGAAGCAAGGATTGAAATAATTTGTTCACTACCAGTTAGCCAAACAATGTCTCCAGTCTGTGAAAAAATGGCAAACAAGTCCAAGTGTAGAAGACAGAGAAAGGAAAGAAGGAATAGCAATAATAGATAATTATGCAAATCCACTATTCACTGTATATTCTAGGGGTAGCAAGAGGAGAAAGGGAAGTAGAGCAGAGATACACACATACAGAGTCCACTCTGAGTCAGATTTCTTTAAATTATCAATGTAAGAAAAAATAGCTTCAGTTTAGTCTTAGGACTCCACGCTTTGTGGTTAACTCTAGTCTGCTGGGGCTGTGTCATACAGCAGGCCTGACTTTGCCTCCATCATTGTCCTCAGGTAATACTTGTGTATTTTCAATATTGCCAATAAGTGTTTAAATTATCAATGTAAGCAAAAAAGTTTCAATTTAGTCTTAGGACTCCCTGCTTTGTGGTTAGCCCTAGCCTGCTGGCGCTGTGCCATACAGCAGGCCTGACATTGCATCTGTCACTCTGCTCTTTTGATTTCTCTCTGACCTATCCAAAACAACAACAGCAATGGCAACAATAACAACAAGAAAAAGGGCAACAAAATGGGAAAAGAATGGCTTCTAGGAGCAGTGGATTCCTAGTGCAGGTACAGAGCCCCAGAGATAACCCTGGAGGCAAAAAAAAATGATTAGAGACAGAGAACTTGAGAGGGGATTAGGACAATAGATAGGGAAAGAGTCAGAGAGACACCTGCAGCACTGTTTAACCACTTGTGAAGTGTTTCCCATGCAGGTTAGGCCAGTGGCTTATACCCTGGTCCATGTGCATTGTAGCTTGTGCACTCCACAAGGCTTTTCATGACCTAGACTCATCTTCAACCCTATCTCTACCTTTATATCTCTAAAAGAGAGGCAGAGTGAAAGAGACCACAGCACCACATCTTCATTTAGTGCTATGGGGACTGGGCTCCAAGCTGGGTTCTGCACATGGCAAAGCAACACACTTTCCAAGTGAGATATTTCATTTCATTGGTGCCCCCCTATATAGTATATGAAAAAGCTACTCCATTAGCATTAAAATAATATGAAAGACAATGCCATCTTTATAGATTTGCTTTTCGCTTTTAATGAGCAGAATCAGAAATGTATAAATTTTCATTTTTGTTCAGTAGCAACAATTAACAACAGATGGAAGCATTTCAGTTGTTGGTTAGATCAGAAATTGAATACAAAGAGCAACGAGCATTCCAGACTGATAATGAAGATGATCATATAAGCAAAACACTTGTGAAAACTCAGATGATCTTTCTTTTTTTATCTATAAACTTACCAGAAAGTTTTCATTAGTGATTTAATATTGGTTTACAAAATTAGAAGGTAACTGGGGTACACCTTTCCCATCAGCATAACTCTGTATCCCTATTCCCTCTACTAGAAACTGCGATATTTCTCCAAAAACACAGATAGAGGTTGACTGTTCTTTCTATAATTCTCTATATTTATATATATTTGTGCCCCCCCCCCTTTATGCTCCTGCCTACTCTTCCTTTCCAAGGCACACCTACTACTTCTGAATGGTTTTATTTTCCCTTGCCCAGTGGGTCCTGGTGGAATTGGAATTCAGAGTCCTCTGTTCATCTTTCCCTCTGGGAGGCAGACAATCTCTTAAATAATTTTCTGTCAAACTGTAAAATTGAATAGTACATATCTGAAGGGTAAAGAGAAGAATATTTTATGATAAAACCTTGGATCTGTGATCAGGGATGTTTGTTGGTATTCCTCTATGTCTCATGGCCATGTCCCAAAGTTGAGGGGACTCAGTGTGTAAATGGAAATTTGGAACATATGTTCTCAAAGAGCATTGGAAGGATATGTATAGAGGTATATTGCTCATTCTAAGCTATGCTTTTAACTCTAAAGCTGATGGTGTTAGAGGCCAGGTGGTTGTGTATCTGTTAGAGCATATGTGTGACCATGCAAGAGAACCCAGGTACAAGAACCGAATTCTCTACTTCAAGGGGGAAGCTTCACTAGTGGTGGAGCAGTGCTACAGGTGTCTTAGTCTTTCTCTCTATCTCTGTATCTCACCCCCTATCAAATAAATAGAAGGGAGAAGTGGCCACTGTCAATAGTGCATTCATCCTGCAGGCATGGAGTTCTAGTGATAACACTGATGGCAAAAAAAAAAAAATTCTGACAGTTTTGTAAATTTTGGATCACTGATGGAACTGCAGGTGTTTTTCTCCCTTCTTCTCCCCCTTTCTCCTTTGATTCTTTTTAAATTTTTAATTATAAAAAGGAAACATTGACAGAAACCATGGGATAAGAGGAGTACAGATGCACACAGTTTCCACCAACAGAACTCTGTGTCCCATCCGTTCCCCTGATAGCTTTCCTATTCTTTATCCCATAATGACCCAGCGTCATTATTTGGTGCAGAAGGTTGAAGGTCTGGCTTCTTTAATTGCTTCCCCACTGAACATGGGCATTGACAGGTCAATCCATACCCCCAACTGGTCTTTCTCTTTCCCTAGTGGGGTGGGGTTCTGGGGAAAGGAGGGCTCCAGTTTGTATTGGTGGGGTCGTCTGTCCAGGGAAGTCCGGTTGGCATGGTGGTAGCATCTGGAACCTGGTGGCTGAAAGAAGAGCTAACATATAAAGCCAAATAAATTGTTAACTAATCATGAACCTAAAGGCTGGAATAGTACAGATAAAGATTTGAGGGTCTTAGTTTTGTAGATAGTAGCCCTATTTTAGTTATATTTCAAAGGGTCTATGACTATACTCCTGTTTTTTTTATTTTTATTTATTTATTTATTTGTTTTTTGTTTTTCTGAGCCTGACATCTGACATGCAGGTGGGCCCATGTTATTTTCTGGGGAGATGTTGTCATGGCTATAAAAAGGACCAGAAAGCTGGATGAGGGATGAAAGTACTCCCAAATATGAGAAACTTTATAAATATTATTGACTGTAAACCCCATCGATTTGATCTGATGTGGGTCCCATATTCGGATTAGGATCCTATGTGATCTCAGCGTCCCTGTAGATCTAAGCTCACATTCTGTGTCATGAGTAGGAACGTTCCAAGCTACCCCAGTTTCAGGAACCATCTTCCTCATGTGGAGCATGGAGTATGATGTCTAGTCTCCCTTCAGAGGATGGAACATTCTCTGCTGTTGCTGATCCACACTGAAAAAATGGTTGTCTAGAATGATCTCATGGATTTGTGCAGACACTGAGCACCTTGGTGACATTGAAGTAAAAAATAAAAAGTATGACACAGTCTGAAGTGAAGCATGTTGGGGTGGCAATCGTTGCATTGATTAGATTGTGATCGGCAGATGCAATATTATTTGATATGGATTGGGAGAGGCATATGGGAAAGTGGGCCCTATCGAAGGGTTCCAGGACTGGGGGAAGTAGATGCTCATAGTGGAGATGTGAGGTTCCTGCTGTCTTAGGGTTCAAAAAGACAATGGATAGTTAATGTTATCATCACATTATTTGGCAATTGGGTTAACTTTGAAAAGTCCTTTTGTAAGGGTTTGCTGTACAGTACCCAGTATCTTGTATACAGCTGTGCTATTGGCTGCTTCTGATCTACTTGGTCTAGGCTTTTGAGAGAGTCTGCATATCAAATACACAGCCTATATATTAAAAAGATTCAGTCTGTGTTTTAAAAAACCTCAAGACATACAATTAATTTCCCCCTCTCCTATTAACTAGTGATTTATATGACTACATTTTACTAGGAGTGTACCTAAACACCATTCCCACCACCAAAAAGACTGTGCCCCATCCCTCCCACCCACTGCCACTCCCCACTGTCCCAGGAAGCTGCATGTCTACCCCTCAGCACAGGGTTTTTACTTTGGTGCCCTACTTACAATTTGGTCAGGTCCTGCTTTTAGTTTTCCTTTCAGATCTTCTTACTCAACTTCTGTTGATGAATGGGATCATCCCATACTCATCTTTATCTTTCTGACTTAGCTCACTTAACATAATTCCTTCTCACTCTGTCCAAGATGGGTCAGAGAAGGTGGGTTCATTGTTCTTGATAGTTGCATAGTATTCCATTGTGTATATATATAACACAGCTTTCTCAGCCACTCATCTGTTGTTGGGCACCTGGGTTGCTTCCAGGTTTTAGCTATTACGAATTGTGCTGCTATGAACATAGTAATACACACCTTTTTTTGGTTGGGTGTTATGGAGTCTTTGGGGTATAACCCCAGGAGAGGAATTACTGGATCAAATGATAGGTCCATGTCTAGCCTTTTGAGTGTTTTCCAGACTACTCTCCACAGATGTTGGACCAATTTACATTACCACCAGCAATGTAAAAGGGTTCTTCTGTCCCCACAACCTCTCCAGCATTTGTTGCTGCTGTCCCTTTTGATGTATGCCATTCTTACAGGCATGAGGTGGTATCTCAGTGTTGTCTTAATTTGCATTTCTCTGACAATCAGTGACCTAGAGCAGTTTTTCATATGTTTGTTAACCTTTTGGATCTCCTCTGAGGTGAATGTTTTGTTCATATGCTCTGCCCATTTTTGGATGGGGTCATTTGCTTTTTTGGTGCTAAGTTTGCTGAGCTCTTTATATATTTTGGTGATTAGTTTCTTGTCTGATATATGGCATGTGAAGATCTTCTCCCATTCTGTGAAGAGCTGAAAGGGAAACTAAAAGCAGGATCTGACTAAATTGAAAGTAGGGCACCAAAGTAAAAACCCTGTGGTGAGGGGTAGACATGCAGCTTCCTGGGACGGTTGGGGGTGGGGGTGGGTGGGTGGGATGGGACACAGTCTTTTGGTGGTGGGAATGGTGTCTATGTACACTCCTAGTAAAGTGTAGTCACATAAAACACTAGTTAATTAATGAGAGGGGAAAATAATTGTATGTCTCAAAGTTTTAAAAACACAGACTGAGTCTTTTTAAGACAGGCTGTGTATTTGATATGCAGACCCTCTCAAAAGTCTCGACCAAGTGGTTCAGAGGCAACCAGTTGCACAGCTATTTACAAGATACTGGATACTGTACAGCAAACCCTAACAAAAGGACTTTTCAAAGTTAACCCAATTACAAAATAATGTGATGATAACCTTAATTATCCATTGTCTTTTGAACCCTAAGACAACAGAAACCTCACATCTCCACTATACAGCCTATATTTCTCCCAGTCCTGGAACCTTAGGATAGGGCCCACTTTCCCGCATGCCTCTCCCAATCCATATCAAATAGTATTGCATCAGCCAATCGCAACCTAATCAAGGCAACAATTGCCACCTCAACATGCTTCAGCTCAGACTGTGTCAGAGACTTCACGTGTGGAATGACAACCCTTCATCTTCATTACTCAGGTGAGAACTTTCCTTTCATAGCTTTCTCTAATTCCATCCCAGGTGGATCTCTTTCTGACAAAGTCCCCAAACCTAGATATACACAAGGTTCTGTGAGAGAGAGCATATGTTGACACGTATCCATAAACAAGTGGAAATATATACCTGAAAGCAGAAGTACACTGGAGTTTGCAGTGACTACCCCCCCCCCCAACACTTCCTCTCCACTATTCCCACCTTTGGGTCCATGATTGCTCAACAATTTGTTTGACTTTGTATGTTAACTCTCTTCAGCCACCAGGTTCCAGATGCCATCAGGATGCCGGCCAGGCTTCCCTGGACTGAAGACCCCACCAATGTGTCCTGGAGCTCAGCTTCCCCAGAGACCCACCCTACTCGGGAAAGAGAGAGGCAGATTGGGAGTATGCACCGACCAGTGAATGTCCATGCTCAGCGGGGAAGCAATTACAGAAGCCAGACCTTCCACCTTCTGCAACCCACAATGACCCTGGGTCCATTCTCCCAGAGGGATAGAGAATGGGAAAGCTATTAGGGGAGGGGATGGGCTATGGAGATTGGGTGGTGGGAATTGTGTGGAGTTGTACCCCTCCTACCCTATGGTTTTGTTAATTTAACTTTTCTTACATAAAAAATAAATTTTAAAAAAGGATTGTTTCCCAGGACTGCTAATATGATTTATACATAAGTGCTTATAACTATACAGCATAGCACATGTTGTGTAATATTATAATTATAACAAGTACCTATGATGTCATTGCAGTTTTCCTAATAATCAAAATTATGATATGCTACTTTTACTGGGTGGTTAGATGTATAGATGAATTACTAGGAATATTAGACATGGAAAATCCTATTCACAGCTGGGGGGACAGCATAGTGGATCTGCAAAAGACTTTATTATTTATTTTTATTTTTTAACTTATATTTATACAAAGAAAACACTGACAAAAAACATACTAAGAGGGATACAACTTTGCACAGTTCTCACCACCAGAACTCCATATGCCATCCCCTCCCTTGAAAGCTTTCCTATTCTTTATCCCTCCGGGAGTATGGACCCAAGGTCATTATGTGGTACAGAAGGTTGAAGGTCTGGCTTCTGTAATTGCTTCCCTACCGAACATGGGCATTGATAGGTCAATCCATACTCCCAATTGTTCTTTCTCTTTCCCTAGTGGGATGGGGTTCTGGGGAAGCAGGGCTCCAGTGTGTATTGGTGGGGTCGTCTGTCCAGGAAGTCCGGTTGGCATAGTGGTAGCATCTGGAACCTGGTGGCTGAAAGAAGAGCTAACATATAAAGCCAAACAAATTGTTGACTAGTCATGAACCCAAAGGCTGAAATAGTGCAGATGAAGAGTTGGGGTGTTTCCATTTTGTATATAGTTAGTAGGTCTATTTTAGTTATATTCGAAAGTGTCCATGAGTGTACTCATGCGTTTTTTTTTTTTTTTTCCTGAGCCTGACATCTGATATGCAGGTACGCCCAAGTTATTGTCTTGGGAGATGTTGTCATGGCTGGGAAAAAGAACCAGAAAGATGAACTGGGAACATTCTCTACCATTGTTGTTCCATGTTGAAGGCAAGGTCTTATGGGGGCCTGAAAAGGGGTCTATTGTGTTGTTCCTGATAAAGATAACCGGTAACAATGGAGAGAGGGATTTATTTGAGGTCTAGGCCCATCATGTCTGTTTGGGAATATGAGGACTCCCAGACTAGGACCCAACTGATTGGGTGGCCTGATGACTAAAGAGTCATTGTTAATGTATGCCAGTCTCTTGCCCTTATTCGGTGCAAAAGACATTCATTTTTGTTTTCTCTGTTGTCTTTTTTTTTTTTTTTTGCATCCAGGTTTATTGCTGGGGCTCAATTCCTGCACTATGAATCCACTGCTCCTGGAGGCCATTTTTTCCCTTTTGTTGCCCTTGTTGTTTATCATTCTTTGTTGTTACTATTATTGTTGTTGTCATTGTTGGGTAAGACAGAGAGTACTGGAGAGAGGAGGGGAAGACAGAGAGGGTCAGAGAAAGGTAGACACCTGCAGACCTGCTTTGCCACCTTTGAAGCAACTCCCCTGCAGGTGGAGAGCCTGGGGCTCGAACAGGGTTCCTTACCCGGGTCCTTGCACTTTGTGCCACATGCACTTAACCCGCTGCACTACTGCCCGGCCCCCAGACTTTCACTTTTGAGGGTCTGAAGTCCCAGGTTTGGTCATGAGCACGACCATAAGCCAGAGCTGAGCAGTACTCTAATCTTTCTGTGTCTGTATTTTTCTCTCTTTTTTAAGAAATTATTTATTTGTTCCCTGTTGCCCTTGTTTTTTGTTGTTGTTGTTGTTGTAGTTATTCTTCTTTTCGTTGTTGTTGGATAGGACAGAGAGAAATGGAGAGAGGAGGGGAATACAGAGAGGGGAAAAGAAAGATAGACACCTGCAGACCTGCTTCAGTGTCTGTGAAGTGACTCCCCTGCAGGTGGGGAGCCTGGAGCTCAAACTGGGATGCTTATGCTGGTCCTTGCACATTGTGCCACATGCGCTTAACCCCCTGCGCTCCTGTATTTTTCTCTCTTATTAAAATAAAATATTTTTAAAAGAAGTGATATTGTGAACATTCCCCATTACCTAACATTACAAAACCTTTTCTTCATCATCTTAGTTCAGGAGAAAGCTAAACTCTCAGCCATGCAAGTACAGCTGTGACTATGGTATGCAATATATCGGCAACTTAAGTATATGGTACAAAACTTTTTTTTTTTTTTTTTGAGAGAGAGAACCAGCTACCACTTTGGTACATGTGCTGTCAGGGACCAAACTCAAGGCCTAATGCTTGAGAGTCCACCACTTTATCCATTATGCCACGTCCCAGAACTGGCACAGAACATTTTGACTAATAACAAGTTATGACTACTCACAAGGTAAATAATTAGTTAGAATTATAATTACAGGGGCTTGGCTGTGGTGCACCTGGTTGAGTCCACATGTTACAGTGTGCAAGGACATATATTCAAGCCCCTGCTTTCCACCTGAAGGGATAAAGTTCACAAGTGGTGAAGCTGTTCTGCAGGTGTCTCCTCTTCTCTCCCTCTTCCCTCTCCACTTCTCTTAGTCTCTATTCAATAATGATAAATAAAGTATAAATAAAGTTTTTTACAAGTATTTTAAACTATTGAGAATATAGTAAGGGCCAGTATGCTGTAGCCTTGGGTGATGGACACTTGATTTGTTCAATAGTTATTGATCCTTGTGAAAGTTGTGAAGAGATCAGAGCACTGCCTAGTTCTGGCATATGGTGGTCTTGGCATATGAAGCTGAACCTCAGGGGTTTCAGTCACACAAGCTTGGTGTGCCTCTTGCAGGGCTACCTCCCTGGCCCTGGCTACTGTTTGGGTAAATAAATTTCATAGGTACACAAGCAGTGTCTGGCTGTCACTGCAGAGCTGAGTAGTGAAGCAAAGAGCCAAATAATAAATATTGAGTGGAAGGCATTGCTTTTGTATGATCACATGCTATACTTTTTTTTTCTTTTTGCCTCCAAGGTCATTGCTGGGACTTAATTCCTGCATTACAAATCCAAATCCATTGCTCTTGGTGGCCATCTTTGTTCCATTGTTGTTGCTGTTGTTATTGTTGTTGTTTTGGATAGGACAGAAAAATTGAGAGGGGGAGAGGAAGACACCTGCAGACCTGCTTTGCTGCTTGTGAAGCAACCCTCCCTGCAGGTGGGAGCCTGGGGCTTGAATCGGGATTCTTGAGCCGGTGCACTTTGCACTATGTACACTTAACCCTGTGTGCCATCACGTCTCCTCACCCCCGTGTAGTTTTTTGATGAAAAGGCTTGTTAAATCTAATGGTATAAAGAGAAATGAGAACTTCTGTGTCAGAAACTTTTATCAGTTCTTGAGAACCCCCATGTGTTGAATTGTAACCCTTTTATTTTTTGAAAACAGTGACTTCTTAACTGACACTAGGTTGATGAAAATGTTTACACTTGTGGGTGGACATATGATTGCAATACCAGCCATCTTCTGCTGGCTGTGGCTGGATCTAGAGGCATAGTTAGCATTATTAATCCCATAACAATGCAGTGCATAAAGGTAGGTTTCTGGTTCAGTTGTAGTGCAGTAGTACTCCCTCCCTCTCTCCTTCCCTGCTTGTCCCCCTTACCCTCTCAGTGCACCCCTGAGTACTACCTCAGAAGTATTTCTCCTCATTCGGGATAGCTTCCTTCAGTACTAGGAGGGTCAGGCTCAAACTGGGGCCAAGTTCATGGCCACGTGAGCATACTATGAAAGTAAGTTATGTTTGCCTGTCCTAAAATATTTTTAAGACCTACAGGTATATTTTTTCTGCTCATGAAAGTTTGAGCTCATACCTTTAAATTTACATGAGATATAAATATTTAAAGTTACAGTATAATCTCATTTTTGTTCTTTACACAGCTGATGTCCAAGTTTTTTAAAATATATATATTTATTTATTTTTCCCTGTTATTTCCATTGTTGTTTATTGTTGTTATTATTGCTGTGGGCGCGAGGAATAACATCATTGCAAGACTGGCCAGCTCCTCATGGGGTGCGAGTGCTTCCACACTACGATCATCATCTCTGGCATTATGCTATTCCACTGCAGAATACTGTGCCCCAGTATGCTTCCGTAGCCCCCATGTCCACTTGGTTGATTCCAAATTATATTCCTCCATGAGGATAATTTCTGGAACCATCAGTTCCACCCCGGTTCCATGGCTGCCAGTCCTTAGCAACATCACCCCGCCAGATATTCGTCGGGATGCGGCATCATCGAAGTTCATTTCCCATGTCTACTCTCGACCGGACCTGACAATATGCGCGGATATCTTCGCCCACCCTGTCCAACGCTTGACGTCTCGTCACCCAATCTGGTCCCCTACACCTACACTGAACTTCTCTGTTCCAGTCTCTTGGAAACAGAGCTGGCAGTCAGCTGAGGTAAAGAACAAACACCTCATCACAGACCCCTGCAAGCGTCAACCCGGCTTTGACCTAGCACATTATGATTGGGCCCTCCTCTGTTCGCTATCGAACAGGCCATGGCCGGTGCGCCGCTATGTTCCATCGCTGGGGGGCCAGAGATGACCCGAACTGCCCCTGCGGCTACAGACAGACTATGAACCACATAGTCAACGACTGCCACCTCTCCAGATTCAAAGGAGGTCTCGAAACTTTACATCAGGCTCAACCTGACGCTCTTGACTGGCTACGGAAGAAGGGCAAACGCTAGAAGAAGAAAGGAGTGAGCCTACAGGACTAACTCATCATCCGGTGCTAGTGCCGTGACGAGAGATGACCCGGGGACTTGTGTCTGATAACAATCCATTTATTGAACAGCACATCCAGAATTATAAGGGGTCATAGGAGGAAGTAAATTATCCATTCCAGATATGGTTTGGGAGAACAGGGGCAAAGAGAGGTAATGGGTTGGGAACAGATCAGAGCATTCCTAGCAAATGTTGAGCAAGGGGTTTAGTTGATCAATGGAATGAGGAAAGTAAGGTTATCAATAAATGGCAGACAGAAAGGGTCTTAAGGGCAGAGAGAAGATAGATAATGTAAAATTAAAGGGACCCGAGTGGGTGGAGGAGTAAGGAAAATGCTCCTAGTTATTGTTTGACGGAGCCAAACAATAATATATGGGTCATATGTGATCAAGAAAGATGAACTCCCATTTACCTCTGAGTAAGTAAACCATCTGGTTTGGGAACAAGGAAATGGGCTGCGTTCAGAGTCTTTGTGAGGCAGGGAGAGTGACAGAAGGGACATTTCCTGGTGGTCGTTTTCTTCCATGCTCACTCTCAGGTAGAGAGAGACTAATAGGAAGGTCATGCCATCTAGACCCCAATTTTTCAACAGGAGGTCCCACACCATGCTCAGCCGTATCCTCACAATTTCCCTACACTAAGATATATACATTTAATCCTACACTGGATCATCAGGTAATTTCACTTTTATTAAAGGATCCTTCAGTCTTCCAAAGGAAGAGTTTACATTCCCATAAGCAGTATAATAAAGTCCCTTTGTCTCCACTACTTTACCCAACATTTGTCATCTCTTGTTTTGTTGATGTAGTTCATTCTCCAGGTTTAATGTGGAATCTCAGTGTGTGACTTTAGTTTGTGTGTGATCAATACTGGGTCACAGGAAATTAGAGGACATAGTTCTACACCACACCCACCACCAAAGTTCTGTGACCCAATCACAACTGTACTCACACAGTATGGGTTTTTTTTCCTTTTTTTTTTTTCTCTTATTCATGAGTATCAGTTCTCTAGATTCCACAAGATTCTAACTATCTGGTAATTGTCTTTTATCTCTTTACTAATTGTCGAATCATCAGGTAATGAAATCTCAGTGGTAAGGTAAGTGGAATCACAGTGTAGTTTCAATATGCAATTCTCTAATGTTACGTATTTCTTCAGGTGTCTGTGGGCCATGTGAACCTCTTCTTTCAACAACTGTTCAGTTATTTGGCCACATTTTTGTGTTTGTTTTTTTTCCTCCAGAGTTATTGCTGTGGCTCAGTGCCTGCACCATGAATCCACTGCTCCTATAGATTATTTTTTTTCCCTTTTGTTGCCCTTGTTGTTTTATCATTGTTGGGGTTATTGTTATTGCTGTTGTTATTGATGTTGTTGTTGTTGGATAGAACAAGGAGAAATGGGTAAAGGAGGGGAAGACAGAGAAGGGGAGGGAAAGATAGACACCTGCAGACCTGAATTACCTCCTGTGAAGCGACTCCCCTGCAGATGGGGAGCTGCGGACTCAAACTGCGATCTGTGATCCGTGCCATGTGTGCTTAACCCACTATGCCATTGCTCACCCCCCTTGGCCACAATTTTTTTAAAAGTCTTCTTAGTGATTTCATCATGATTAACAAGACTACAGAATAATAGAAGGACAACACCACACTTGCCACCACCAGAGTGCCACATCCCATTCCCTATGTTGGAAGATTCCCTATTCTTTATCCCTCTGGGAGTATGGACCAAAATTCTTTACAGGCAATCTATAACCCCAGGCTGTTCCTATCTTTACCTAATGGGGCAAGGTTCTGGGGAGGTGAGGTTCCAGGACACATTAGTGATTCTGTCTGCCCATGGAAATCAGAATGGCATCATTGTATAATCTTCAACGTGGTGGGTGAAAGGCATTAAGATATAAAGCATGACAAATTGTTTAATGAACAGGAACATGAAAGTAAGAAGAGAACAGATAGCAGTCCGGGAGGTGAGGCAGAGATAAAGCTTTGCACTCGCAAGCATGGGATCCCGAGTTCTATCCCCAGCAGCACATGTGCCAGCATGATGTCTGGTTCTTTCTCTCTCCTCCTATCTTATTCATAAATAAATAAAATCCTTTTAAAAAATGATAGAACAGATAAAACCAGAGGTCCTCATATGGAAAGAAACTAGGAAAGTCTATTTTAGGTAGTATCCAAGGCTTGGGTCAAAATTTTATTGCTTTTTTCCCCCTTGTAATTTGTACCAGTTCCCTATAGATATTTAGGATCAGTCACTTCTACAAGTAGGAAGTGCAAATATCTTCTCCTAGTTACTGTGTCACCTGGTTATCTTTGGATAGCTTTTTCAATGTGTAGAAGCTTTTTAGCTTGACGCAGTACAATTAATTTACTCATTTTCATTCATGTCCATAGAGTTGAGTCTCCAAATACATTTTGAAGTGAAGATCCTACAAAATGTTACCAATGAAGGTGACTGTGACAGAGCCCACAGCGCACAACTCTGGATACTTGCTTTTATAGAACACATTCTTGACATTAAAGAAAAAAAATTATTGAGTTGGGGTAGAAAGAAATTGAGATAGAAGATAGAGATGCAGAGAGAAAGAGACATCTGCAGCACTGCTTCACCTTTTGTGATGCATTCCCCCTGCAGGTGGGGGCAGAAGGCAAGGACCTAGGCTTGAACTGAGTGTTTGTGTATTGTCATGTCTGCCCTACCAACTGTGCCACTGCCTGGTCCCCATTCTTGACATTTGTAGATCAACACATCTCTCTTTTCTTTTCCTTTTTTCTGGTACCTGGGACTTTGGAGGCTCAGGCATCAGAGTCTCTCTGCATAACCATTATATTATCTATCCTACCTCTCCCCCTTTATTATCTCTTTAACACATTTGTCACATAGTTTATAACCCATATTTATATCTGTCAGCTAGAGATTATGTGTCATTCTTTGGAAGGCACCAGACCCCAGAAAGAGTGTTAACTTCACTAGAAGGAAGAAGAGTTTCTGTTGCCAGCATGGCTCTCCATTATGTTTCCCCAGAGTTCTCACCCCTGCCTTGAGTGCCTGTGCTCCTGGTGAAACCCGGCTTCCTGTGTGCCTCCCTGAGGAGACTTCTTGACTCCCAAACCTCTCTCTTCCTCTGTGGATCTGCATGAAAAAGGTCATCATGGGGAGTATGATGGTAGTGCAGCAGGTTAAGCGAACAGAAGAACCAAGTAAGGATCCTGGTTAGAGCTCCCTGCTCCCCACCTGCAGGGCAGTAGTCTCTTCACAGGCAGTGAAGCAGATCTGCAGGTGCCTACCTTTTTCTCCCCCTCTCTGCTTTCCCTCCTCTCCATTTCTCTCTGTCCTATTGAACAATGATGACATCCACAACAAAATCACTACAACAGTGTAAAAACAAGGGCAATGAAAGTGAAAATAAAGAATAAAAAATAAATAAAACATTATATATGAAAATAAAAATAAAGGGCATTTAAAATTGTGAAGAAAAAAAGTTTTGGCTGGTATTTCATGTACTTTTTATTCTTACTTCATAGTCACTTAGGTATCACTGGTGCTCAGTGCCTGCACAAATCCATGAGAGCTTTCTAGACAACCAATTTTTTCAATGCGGATCAACAATGGCAGAGAATCTTCCATCCTCTGAAGGGAGACTAGACAACATACTCTATGCTCCACATGTGGAAGACGGGTCCTGAAACTGGGGTAACTTGGAACGTTCCTACTCATGACCACAGAATGTGAGCTCAGATCTACAGGGATGAAGAGGTCACACAGGATCCTAATTCAAATATAGGCCCCATATCAGATCAAATCGATGGGGTTTACAGTCAACAATATTTATTCAGTTTCCCATATTTGGGAGTACTTTACTCCCACATCCAGCTTTCTGCTCCTTTTTATAGCCATGACAACATCTCCCCAGACAATATCTTGGGCCCACCTGCATGTCAGACTTCATACTCAGAAAAACAATAAATAAATAAATAAATAAATAAAAATAAAAATAAACAGGAGTATAGTCATAGACCCTTTGGAATATAACTAAAATAGGGCTACCATCTACAAAACTAAGACCCTCGAATCTTCATCTGCACTATTCCAGCCATTAGGTTCATGATTAGTCAACAATTTATTTGGCTTTATATGTTAGCTCTTCTTTCAGTCACCAGGTTCCAAATGCTACCACGATGCCAACCGCACTTTCCTGGACAGATGACCCACCAATACACACTGGAGCCCTCCTTCCCCAGAACCTCATCCTACTAGGGAAAGAGAAAGACGGGCGAGGAGTATGGACTGACCTGTCAATTCCCATGTTTGGGGGGAAGCAATTACAGAAGCCAGACCTTCAAACTTTTGCACCACATAATGATGCAGGGTCCAGATTTCCAGAGGGATAAATAATAGGGGAGCAGCAGCAGATCTATTTCTCTCCTCTCCTCTCCTCTCCCAGATCAACTAGGAATATCAAAGGGGACCACATGGGACAGAAACCAGACAGGACAAGAATGACTATAGGAACCCACAAAATGACTGGGGAGTACAAACACGTGTGGCTGGTGGCGGAGAGGTGCCTAGGGAAAGACTAAGTGGTTGGTAACAGTCCCTCAGTTGATCAGTTGAAAAACCACCTCCAGTCTTTTCCACCAACAAAGGGAGAGCTGAAGGTAGGAGAGGACTTCCCGGAGACTCACCAAGTGCATCTCTGAGTCTTCATTGCTACTGCACTCAGAATATGGAGCAGGGGCAGGGAGGGACACCAGATATCTAACTGGGAAACCTATACCTCCATGGCAAAGCTGTCAGGCTGTGAAAGTCTCTTTGCATAATCACTGGAGTATCTCTGCCACACTCTGCTTTATCTCTTGGTCAGGAGTCAGTGAATAAGCTAAGAAGCCTATTTGTAGTTTAAAAGCCCTCAGGCTCCCATAGGTAACAGGGAAGAAAAATAAATAGTCTTTTAAACCACTGAGCTCCAACTCAGGGATTAAAAACTATTGAAACAACAGTTAACTTTCACCACTGTGAATCCTTTAATTACCTTATGTAGACACAAGTCAATCCAGGAAATAGTGATCAGTAATTTGAAAAGTATTGAGAGAGGGAACTCATAACATAATATATAAAATGGTTAAACCAACAAGAAGAAATAATGGAGAAACAAACCACGACAAGAGTCCAGTTAAAAGCTCCCCAAAGTGTGAAGTACAAAATAATGAGTTCAACATCCAAACATTAGCCAAGGAAATAATCACAGCAGTGAGTAAAGAGTTTGAAACAATTGTAATCTGAAATACAGGAACAACAAATGAGACTCTGGAAGAAAACACTAACTATCTCAAGGTTATCAGAGAGCCAAAAGCTGAAGTAGCTGAGCTAAGAACACAACTAGCTGAACAAGCTAAAACAGTATCAGAAAAGGGTAACAAAATAGATGAACTCCAGAAAAAAGTAGAGGGCAGAGTGAATAGAACAAATGTGGCTGAAGACAGAATTAGCAAGATCGAGGATGAATTAGAGACAACTCCAAAAAAAAAAAAATAAGAGCTCTCAAAAAGAGATTAAGAGATGCTGAAAACAACAACAGAGTCCTATGGGATGACTTCAAAAGAAACAAAGTACACATTATTGGCTAACCAGAAGAAGAAAGAGAGGGAGAGGAAGAAAGCATTTCTCAGGCCATAATAGCAGAAAACTTCTCTAGTCTAGACAACATCAAAGACATAAAGATTCAAGAAGCCCAGAGGATCCCAAACAGAATTAACCCAGACTTAAAGACACCAAGAGACATCTTATTTAGAATGGAAAGGAAGAAGGATAAAGAAAGGATCCTGAAGGCTGCAAGAGAAAAACAAAGAATCACCTACAGAGGAAAACCCATAAGATTAGCAGCAGAGTTCTCCACAGAAACACTACAAGCCAGAAGAGAATGACAAGATATCTATTGAGTGCTCAATGAGAAAGGCTTTCAACCAAGAATACTATATCCTGCTAGACTGTCATTCAGACTAGATGGAGGCATCAAAACCTTCTCAGACAAGCAACAGTTGAAGGAATCAACTATCAACAAGCCTGCCCTGAAAGAAGTTCTAGAAACATTCAGACCACCATAAATAGGTCATTTATCAGAACACTCTAAAACTCTACAAGAATGGCATTAAAATATCATCAATCTTTGAGAAATGCCAATAAAGTTCAATGGACTGAATTCACCTATTAAAAGACACAGGGTATGAAGATGGATCAGAAAACACAACCCAACAATATGCTGTCGACAGGAAACCCTCCTAACTCAACAAGACACAGACTCAACGTGAAACGATGGAAAACTAACATACAAGCCATTGACCCACAAAAAAGGGCAGGAACAGCTATTCTCATATCTGACACGATATACTTCAAAATAGATATGATTAAAAAAGACAGGAATGGACACTACTTAATGCTCAGAGGATCAGTCAATCAGTCAGTCAAGAGGACTAAACAATTATTAACATCTATGCACCCAATGAGAAGCCATCTAAATACATCAAACATCTACTGAAAGAGCTATAGCAATATATGAACAGCAACACAATCATAGTAGGGGACGCCAATACCACACTGTCTCAACTACAGATTATCCAGGTATAAAATCAATAAAGACATAAGGAAGCTAAATGAAGAGATAGATAAACTAGAACTATTGGACATTTTCAGAGTCATTGATCCCAAGAAACTGGAATACACATTTTACTCAAATCCACATGGGTCATTCTCAAGGATAGACCATATGTTATGCCACAAAGAAAGCATAAGCCAATTCAAAAGCATTGAAACCATCCCCAGAATCTTCTCAGACCCCAGTGGAATTAAATAAACACTTAACAATCAACAAAAGATTAGTAACAGTCCCAAAATTTGGAAGGTCAAAAGTACACTTCTTAACAACTTCTGTGTCAAAGAGGAAATAAAGGAAGAAATCAAACTGCTTCGAGACTTCAATGAAAATGAAGACAAAAGCTATCCAATTATTTGGGACACAGCTAAGGCAGTACTTAGAGGGAAGTTCATAGCTATACAAGCACACATTAGGAAACAAGACAAAGCACAAATAAACAGCCTGACTGAACATCTTAAAGACCTAGAAGAAGAACAAAGGAACCCTAAAGCAACCAGAAAGACAGAAGCCACTAAAGTTAGGCAGAAATAAATAACACTGAGAATAAGAAAACCATACAAAAGATCAATGAAAATCAATGAAAGTAAATGTCAGTTCTTCGAAAGAGTGAAAAAAATTGACAGTCCTTTAGCCAAACTTACAGAACAAAAAAAGGAGAAGACAAAATAAATTGGACACTAAAAAAGAGACACAGCAGAAATTCAACATATCAGGAAAGGCTTCTATGAACAACTATATGCTACCAAGCTAGAGAACCTAGAAGAAATGGATGATTTCCTAGATACCTACCAACTTCCAAAACTAAGTAAAAAGGAAGTGGATAACATGAACAGGTCTATCACAGCTAATGAAATTGAAACAGTTATCAAAGGTCTTCCCAAAAATTAAAGTCCTGGGCCAGATGGTTTTGCAAATGAATTCTACAAAACCTTCAATGAAGAACTAATACCTCTACTTTTAAACGTCTTCCAGAAGATTGAAGACACTAGAATACTCCCTGCCAGCTTCTATGAAGGCAACATAACTCTGATACGAAAAGCAGACAGGGACACATCCAAAAAAGTCACCACAGACCAATATCTCTTATGAACATAGATGCTAAAATATTGAACAAAATTCTAGCCAACCTGATACAGCAGTATATTAAAAAGATTGTTCATCATGACCAAGTGGGGTCCGGCATGCAAGGTTGGTTTAATATACATAAGTCAATCAATGTGAGCCAACACATCAACAAAAGCAATATCAAAAACCACATGGTCCTATCAATAGATGCAGAGAAAGCCTTTGACAAAATACAACATCCCTTTATGATCAAAACAGTACAAAAATGGGAATAGATGGGAAATTCCTCAAGATACTATAGTCTATATATAGCAAACCTACAGCCAACATAATACTCAATGGTGAAAAACTGGAAGCATTTCCCCTCAGATCAGGTACTAGACAGGGCTGCCCACTATCACCATTGCTATTCAACATAGGGTTGGAAGTTCTTGACATAGCAATCAGGCAGGATCAAGGAATTCAAGGGAGACAGGTTGGAAGAGAAGAAGTCTAAGTCTCCCTATTTGCAGATGGCATGACAATATAAACAAAAAAACCTAAGGAATCTAGCAATAAGCTTTAGGAAATAATCAGGCAATGCACTAAGGCTTCAGGGTACAACATTAACATACAAAAGTCAGTGGCATTCCTCTATGCAAACGCTAAATTAGAAGAAGAGGAAATCCAGAAATCAATTCATTTTATTATAGCAACAACAACAACAAAAAAGAACAAGAAAACATCTAGGAAAAAACCAAACCAAAGAAGTGAAAGACTTGTATAATGGAAATTATGGGTCATTACTAAAGGAAATAGAAAAAACACAAAGAAGTGTAAAGACATTCCATGTTCATTGGTTGGAAGAATTAGCATCATCAAAATGAATATACTACCCCCAGAGCCATAGAAAAAATAATTCTATCCCCATCAAGATCTCAACCACATTTTTAAGAGAATAGAACAAATGCTTATTTGGAAGCAGGAAATATCTAGAATTGTCAAAACAGTCATGAGAATACAAGTCCATGAAGGATGATAGAGGGCCTAGTGGGGATTGTATTGTTATATGGGAAACTGGAGAATGTTATGCACGTGCAAACTATTGTATTTACTGTTGAATGTAAAACATTAATTCCCCAATAAAGAAATAGAAACAAAAAAGAAAGAACAGAACTGGAGGCATCACACTCCTAGATCTAAATTGTATTATAGAGCCATTGTCATAAAAACTGCTTGGTAATGGAACATGAATAGACACACAGACCAGTGGAATAGTATACTGAGAGCCCAGAAGTAAGACCCCACATCATGGAAATCTAACCTTTGACAAAGGTGCCCAGACTACTAAGTGGGGAAAAAATGAGTCTTTTCAATAAATGGAGTTGGAAAAAATGGGTTGAAACATGCAGAAGAATGAAACTGAAACTCTATATTTCACCAAATACAAAAGTAAATTCCATGTGGACCAAGGACTTGGACTTGGATTTTAGACAAGTAACTAGCACAACTTAGAAGAAACTATTGGCGGAACTCTTTTCTGCATAAATTTTAAAGACATCTTCAATGAAACTAATCCAATTAAAAAGAAGACTAAGGCAAGTAAAAACCTATCAGACTTCATCATATTTAAAAGCTTCTGCACAGCAAAAGGAACCAATGGGGTGCATTGGATCGACCTTCCCGTGGTGCACCCCCTGAGTACCCATTCATTGGGGAAACTGACGATCCTTCCTAGCCGACTGAATCCACATGGATCCCAGTCACTTTCAAAGCCATTTAACTGGCTACAGAGGAAGGGCAAACGCTAGAAGAAGAAGGAACCAATAGCCAAAGAAAGACAGCCCTCTTTACATGACAAACATCAGAGAAGAGTTTAATAACCAAAATATATAAAGAGCTTGCCAAACTCAATCACAAGAAAACATATAACCCCATTCAAAAATGGGGAGTGAACAGGGACAGAATATTCACCACAGAAGAGGTCCGAAAGGCCAAGAAACACATTAAAAAGTGCTCCAAGTCTTTGATTGTCAGAGAAATGCAAATGAATATAACAAAGAGATACCACTTCTCTCCTATAAGAATGTCATACATGAGAAAAGGTAGCAGCAACAAATGCTACAGAGGTTGTGGGGTCAAAGGGACCCTCCCGCACGTCTGGTGGGAATGTGAATGGTCCAACCTCTGTGTAGAACAGTATGCAGAACTCTCAGAAGGCTAGAAATGAACCTATCCTATGATCCTGAAATTCCACTCCTGGGGATGTATCCTAAGGAACCCAACACACCCACCCAAAAAGATCTGTGTACACATATATTATTGGCAGCACAATTTTTAATAGCCAAAACATGGAAGCAACCCAGTTGTCCAAGAACAGATGAGTGAATGAGCAAGTTGTAGACTGGAGTTGGTGTATTGCACCAAAGTAAAAGACTCGGGGGGGGTGAGGTGGGGTGGGCGGTTGTAGAGTACAGGCTCAAAAAGTATGACAGAGGACCCCGTGGGGTTCTACTGTTATATGGAAAACTGGGAAATGTTATGCATGTACAAACTATTGTATTTACTGTCAAATGTAAAACATTAATTCCCCAATAAAGAAAGTAAAAAAAATTTAGAACAGAAAGACTACATGCTTGAAGATTGGGGTTCAAGCCATTAGCCCCCAACTGTAGGGGGGAGATTCACAAGTGGTGGATTAGTGTTGCAGGTGTCTCTCCTCCTTCTCTATTTGTCTCATCTTTTATCAAAAAAGGAAAATATGGTGGGTAGGAGTGATAGATTTTCTGTGGAGGCAGCAAGCACCAGCAATAAGCTTAATGGGAAGAAGGAAAGAAGAAGAGAAGAAAGAGGAGGAGGAGGAGGAGGAGGAGGAGGAGGAGGAGGAGGAGGAGGAGAAGTAAAAGAAAAGAAAAAGAAAAAAAAGGTGTTTTAGGTTTCATAAACACGATTACAAATGGGAGTGAATCATTTTAAGGCCTTCCATTGTAATGCTCGATGACTTACTCCATTACTCTACTTGGTGAGCATATGCTCGGTTTGTGTTTTGTGTAGTGTCAAGCACACTGTACCATCTTTACAAATCACTAAACACTGCATGAAAAGAATGATCAATTATGCACAGTCAGTAAGTAACTTTTCTTTCTTTCTTTTTTTTTTTTTTGCCTTCATGGTTATTTACTTTTTAAAAAATTTCTTTATTGGGGACATACATTCATTTATGCTGATTGTATGTCCTCAATAAAGAAATTTTTCAGTATCCACACTTGAGGATAAGTAGTCTGATTAGCAACAGAATTTGATAACACAAAAGCATTACATTGTATGGGGTATTTATTTTGGAAATCACAATTTTTCCTCTATCAGACAAAATCACCTTCAGTTCTAGGCCCCTTGGTGTCCAAAGACTTCAATTGGTTTATAGGAGAAAGAAAATTACAAATTGTGTCTGAGAATGCATGGTTCTTCAATATGCGCCCTGCTACTTCACTATTTCATCTTTCCCCACCCAAAAGCTCATTGCATTTGTAACTCCAGGAAATTCACTTCACTGGGCAACTGTTTAGTCATCTTAAGATTATTATGAATACTTACAACTTTATTTAAAGCCTCAGCAAAAAAAAAATATGAAGAGACTTGTAGTCATCTCTGAAAGTAGTGGCTGTTTCACTGCCATAATCAGTAAGGATGTAGGCAGAGAGTGAGTTAACTGCCAGTACCATGCACAAGAATAAAAGCAAAGAGGCAAAGAAGTAAGAGTGAGAACTGATGTTTGCAGAGGACAGTCAGCAGTGTGCATAGGAAATGTATGATTAGAAGCAATGCGTTTTGATGGTGTAAAGAAATGTCACATCAGAGGATCTGGAGAAATACCTCACATGTCACACTGGCTGGTGTTTGAGACCACTGGGGTAACAAAGCTGATGTCATGTGCATAGTGGAGATGAGGCGCAAGCCTAAGAGTATATGGTGAACTTCCAGAACAGGGTAAAGGCAGTGAAAGCTCCATGGTCGTGGAAATGATGATGATGAAGACAATGTGGTAGCTAAACTGAACTCAAGAGTTCGTGAAGACAGCTCTACTATTTGTATTCTGACCTTAATCAGTGCTGAGACACTGAAATGTCACTCAGAAACAATAGGATGCTCCGGATTTCTCCACCCCACCACTACCTTGTATTAAGAAATCAATTAAATAATTTTATAAATCTTTTTCAACCTTATATTTATTTATTATTGAATGCAGAGAAATTGAAAGGGGAGGTGGGGCTAAAAAGGGAAAGAGGGGGTCGTGCAGTAGTGCAGTGGGTTAAGTGCACATGGTGCAAAGCACATAAAGATGATGGTACACAGCCCCCAACCACCACCTGCAGGGGAGTCGCTTCATAAGTGGTGAAGCAGGTATGCAGGTGTATATCTTTCTCTCCACTTTTCTGCCTTCCCCTCCTTGCTGGGCTAGCTTCACCAAAGAAAGAGACGAGGAACTCGTGGCAGTGTGGTCATACAATTCCTTATTGATCCGGTTATCCCAGAATCAGGAGTGAGCACAGTGAGTTTAGGCCACATGGAGCTAGCAAAATAGCCACCTCCCGCTATGCACTCCAGCCCATCTCCTGGTCAGAACTTGGAAGAGAAAGAGAGTGAAACCAGAAGAGCAGCAAGCTTTATAGGGTACAAAACAGAAGTGGCAAGCCTGAAATGGAAATTGCTAGGAAAGGAGGTGGGGAGAGTAAAAAGTATGCTGGGAAGATGGAAACATCCTTAGCAACTGCTGCAATGGTTTTAACTGAATTAGCAATACCCTGCGGGTATAAATTGGTGGGGATCTTTCAGGCAACACAATGATTATGTAAATAGACCATAGTGTCAACAAGGGAGCAGGGAGCAGAGCAAGGAGGACTGGCTTTAAGGCCTGACACCTCCTCTCTTGATTGATCTCTGTTCTATCCAACAACAATGACAACAATAATAATAATAACAATAAACAATAAGGGAAACAAAAGGGAAAATAAATATGTTCTAAAAAGCTTGGACATCAGCTGTATAAAGAACAAAAATAGGATTGTACTGCAACTTTAAATATTTATAACTCATGTAAATTTACAGGTATGAGCTCAAACTTTCAAGAACAGAAAAAAATATACCTCTAGGTCCTAAAAACATTTTAGGACAGGCAGAAATAACTTACTTTCATAGTATGCTTACTTGGCCATGCACTTGTCCCCAGTTTGAGCCTGGCCCCCATAGTACTGAAGGAAGCTTCAGTGCTATAATGGCTTTCCCTAATGAGGAGAAATCTTCTGAGGTGGTACTCATGGGTTTAAGTTTATACTGATATTTGCCACCAGATACTAACCACAGGCATGATAACAAAGTAAAGGGGGTAGCTCAGTTCATTAGATCACTAGTCCATACATCTGAAATCCCAGAGGCTGATGGTTCAATTCCTGGGATTTCTTTAGGTCACAGCTGGACAATGCTCTGGTATATCATAACAATTTAAATAGATAAGTGAAACTTTTAAATATTGTTGAAAATTTTAATTTGACAGCACAAGGAAATCAAGAGAGGAGAAGGCATAATGGTTATGCAAAAAGACGTTCATTCCTGAGGTACCAGAATCTCAGGTTTAATTCCTAGCACCACAAGCCTGAGCTGAATACTGCTCAGGGGGGAGGTGCAGGGGGAACTTCCCTAGTGTGGGTGGAAGCTATGGGTGTGAACCTGGATCTGTTCATAATAATGTGTACACTTGACAGAACAGTAAAATCTTGGGGAGAAGGTTGAAAGGAAGGGGATCATGTAGATGTATAAGATTCCTATATTAAACCCAAAATACCAGGTGCCTGCCTGACACCCTAGACTCAATTCCTGGCATCATACATGACAAATCTCTGCTCTGCTCTTATGTATTCTTTCTCATGAGAAAATACAGGAAGTATTTTAATTCCTTACCATCACTTTTATGGTCCTGTCTCTACACAATGTTCAGATAACAAAGCTCCCAGAGAATTATTATATTATTCTTTAGAGACTGGGAGATGGGGAGTGAGGGGCAAACAGCATTATGGTTATGCAATGAATCCCTTATGCCTGATGCTTCCAAGTCCCAGGTTCATTCCCCCACACCACCATAAACAAGAGCTGAGCAGTTTTCTGGTAAAGAGAGATGGACAGAGAGATAGAGATAGAGATAGAGAGAGAGAGAGAGAGAGAGAGAGAAGAGGATGGGTTAGGGAGGAGAGGGGAAGAGACACCACAGCATTTCTTGACCCTTGTGAAGTCTCCCCCAAACAGATGTTCCCATGTGCTGGTCAGGGGCTTAAATTCTGATCCTCAAGCATGGTAATGTACACTGCTGTCTACAAGGTAAGGTGTCTCCCAGCCCCACAAAAAATAAAAAATTAATTTAATTAAATAGATTTTAAGGAAAAGTCATGGCCCAGAAGGTGGCACAGTGCCAAAAGTGTCGGGTTCAAGAGCATCAGGTTATGTGCAAGAATGATGCTCTAGCTCTCTCTTCTCAACTACCCATGTGTAAATAACTACATCTTAAAAAAAGAAAGAAAAGAAAAAGGTGGGGTACATTGTCACTGATAACCACCAGCAGCAATCTTGATGACAAAAAAGAAAGAAAAAAAAAAAGAGGAAATCACAGGGTCAAAGAGTCAATGGAAAAACACATGCCGACCATATGTGAGGCCCTGCATATAAACAAGGAAAAATAGAACAGAAAAAAAAAATTCAGGCCCAGGTAGTGACACAGCTGCTTAGGCACACACACTATAGTGAGAAAGGACTCAGGTTCAAGGCCCTGGTCCCTACCTGCAAAGGGAGAGCTTTACAAGTTCTTCTAGCGCTTCCCCTTCTTCCGCAGCCAGTCAACAGCGTCAGGTTGAGCCTGATGTAAAGTTTCGAGACCTCCTTTGAATCTGGAGAGGTGGCAGTCGTTGACTATGTGGTTCATAGTCTGTCTGTAGCCATAGGGGTAGTTCGGGTCGTCTCTGGCTCCCCAGCGATGGAACATAGCGGCGCACCGGCCATGGCCTGTTCGATAGCGATTGAGGAGGGCCCAATCATAAAAAAAAAAAAAAAAAGCCGGGTTGACGCTTTCAGGGGTCTGTGATGGGGTGTTTGTCTGTTTGCTTTACAAGTAATGAAGCAGGGCTTCAGGTGTCTCCCTGCCTCTACACAATAAAAAATATTTTAAATCTTTGTTTCTTCTTTATTTTAAAAAGGTACTTATTTATTTATGATAGGAGGGAAAAGAAAGAGAGAGAGCGGGAATTGGTCAGTAGTGCAGCAGGTTAAGCAAGTGGTGCAAAGTCCAAGGACTGACAAAAGGATCCCTGTTTGACCTCCCATCTCTCCACCTGCAGGGGAGTTGCTTCACAAGAGGTGAAGCAAGTCTGCAGGTGTCTATGTCTATATTTCTCTCCCCCTCTCTGTCTTCCCCATCTCTCTCCATTAATCTCTGTCCTATCCAACCACAGCAGCAGCAATAACAACAATAACTACAACATAAAACAAGGACAACAAAAGGGAATAAATAAATATTAAAATATTTAAAATAAAAGAGAGAGAGAGGAAGAACCAGAGAGCATCACTCTGGCACAGGTAATACTAGGATTGAAGGAAGAACCTCAGACTTAAGACTCCAACACATTACCCACTACACCACCTCTATAGTCAACAGAAATTTTATAATTGTGGACAGAAGCTACAGTCCTCTAGTCTTCTTGCTCTCATAAAAAAAAGAAAATAAATAAATAAACCATACCCAAATAAATAGGACTACACGTACTTTTACTTTTCTTACCTTTACTTACTGACAGGAGAAGATTTGGATCCCTTGGGTGGAATTTCAGCTCATTAATAGCATTTCCATGACCAACATAGTACTAGAATAAATTAAACATTTCCAGTTTCACATTTAGACATCAATAAGTTTTCCCTTAGTCTTAAGAGAATGGGGAAATAAGGGTGAGGTAGATAGCATAATGGTTACATGAAGAGACTCTCATGCCTGAGGCTCTGAAGTCCCAGGTTCAAACCCTCACACTACCATAAGCCAGAGCTGAGCAGTGCTCTGGTGTAAAAATAAAAAAATAAAAGAAAGAAATTGGGAAAATAGTTTCACTTTGAACAATACTTCTTAGTCTTGATTATGACTTGAAGTTACCCCTATTCTTAGATGGAAAAAAACTCACAAGACTCACCTATAGCCACTCCAGTTCGGGTTAGATTAGCCAAGGCACAAACAAAGATTGAAAAGAGACTCCAATGTGCCCCAGGATGAAACCTTTAGATTGGCAAAAGTTCTTAGCAAGTCCCAAAACCTAGATAGACACCAGTATCTGTGAGAGAGAACATATGTTCAAATGTATCCATAAACTAGTGTAAAATATATACCTGAAAGCAGAAGTACACTAGAGTTTACAGTGAGTACCCCCCTAACACTTCCTCTCCACTATTCCAACCTTTGTGTCCATGATAGCTCAACAATTTGTTTGGCTTTGTACGTTAACACTCTTTTCAGACACCAGGTTCCAGATCCCAACAGGATGCCAGCCAGGCTTCCCTGGATTGAAGACCCCACCAATGTGTCCTGGAGCTCCGGTTCCCCAGAAACCCACCCTAATAGGGAAAGAGAGAGGCAGACTGGGAGTATGGACCAACCAGTGAACGCCCATGTTCAGCTGGGAAGCAATTACAGAAGCCAGACCTTCCAACTTCTGCAACCCACAATGACCCTGGGTCCATGCTCCCAGAGGGATAGAGAATGGGGAAGCTATCAGGGGAAGGGGTGGGATATGGATATTGGGTGGTGGGAATTGTGTGGAGTTGTACCCCTCCTACCCTATGGCTTTGTTAATTTATCCTTTCTTAAAAAAATAAAAATTTAAAAAATTAAAAAAAATTCTTAGCAAAGCTTCAAGGCAGTGTAGTTCATGTGAGTATCTTGTAATATGGAATCACTCTTCTGTTACTAGTGATTTACGCTTTCAGAATAAGGCAAGAGTGGTCCAGGAGGTGGCACAGTGGCTAAGGCACTTGACTCTCAAGCATGAGGTCCTGATTTCAATCCCTGGCAGCACATGTACCAGAGTGACGTCTGGTTATTTCTCTCTCTCTTGTATCTTTCTCATAAATAAATAAATAAATAAATAAATAAATAAATAAAATCTTAAAAAAAAATAAGGCAAGATAGGAGGGAAAGTGCTTCACAAATAAAAATCTTTGCATTTCCACTTTAATTTTTATTACTCAAAAGTGAAAATTTTTACTAAGGACCTTTCTGAAGGTAGAAATAAGCTGTTTAAACAAAGTCAAATGAGAAATTTTACAGACATTATTCCACTAGCTTTAAATTCAGCACAAGAAGCTTTCTTTCACAGAGATGCATTACAGGGGTGAGGGGGAGGAAGGGGGAGAGAAGAGAGGGAGGGAATGAAAGTGCACTACAACAGAACCAGAAACCTACTTTATGCACTGCATTGTTATGGTGTAGGGAAATTGTGAGATTGTGGTTGAGCTTGGTGTGGGACCTCCCATTGAAAGATGGGTGCCTGGATGGCATGACCATCCTGTTAGCCTCTCTCTCTCCACTAGAGACCAAGCAAGGAGGGAAACAACCAACAGGATCTGCCCCCCCCCCATCAGTATCCCTGCTTCACAAAGACCCTGTAGCCCCTGACACACAGCCCACTTCCTCGTTTCCAAACCAGATGGTTAGCTCTGGGGTTACTGGAAGTTCATCTCTTTGATCGTATATGACCCATACATCATTGTTCTGCTCTCTGTCAAACAGTAATTTCAGGCCCTCTCCCAACCCACTCCGTTCCTTTGATCATACCTGATCCATCTTCTCTCTGCCCTCAGGACCCGTCTCTGTCTTCTGGTTATTGATAACCCCATTTCCTCATTCCTCCAACCAAATAAACCCTTGCTCAATAGTAACTAATCAAACCCTGACCTTTTCTCAACCTCTAACAATTCCCTCGTTCCTTAGATCATTCACTAGAGAAGTCCTGACCCCCTCCAGGCCTCTTGACTTCATACTATATATGGAATATACATGTTACTTCCTCCTATGATCCCTTAAACCCCTGCTTTGCTGTTCAATAAACGGATCATTCCTAAACACAGTCTCTGGGTCATTTTATGTCATGTCACTAGCAACGGACACAGAGAATCCCGTAAGGCCCTACCCCAGCTGCCTCGATTCACATTTTCCTAAGCACCCACTCCTGGTGCACAACAGGGTGGACATGCCAGGAAATCTGTGCCTGAGAGAGGCCTCCCCACAAAATCCTGGCATTATGGTATAATAATCCTAATTATGTCTCTAGATCCAGCCACAGCCAGCAGAGGAAGGCTGGTATTGCTATCATATGTACCATCCTTCTCTCTCTCTCTCTGTCTCTCTAAATTTTACATATATTACTATTTATTTATTTACTAATGAACAGGTACAAATTGAGAGGGGAATAGAGAGACACCTGCAGCTCTGCTCCACCACTCATGAAGCTTCCCACTGTAGGCAGGGACCAGGGACTTGAACCTGGCTCCTTGCACACTGTAATGTGTGTACTCAAACAAGTGTGCCTGGCTCCATGAGGCCTTCTACATGTAGTTACAAGTCACTTCATTCCATAATGACTAAGGAAGACTAAATGGACATCCTTGTCTTTTCTTATTTTGCAAACAGATATGGAAGAAATATCTCATCAAGCATTACGTGGTATGTCTAACCTTTTTTAAAGAATATTTTTACCCCCTTTAAAATCTCAGTGCAGTAGTGTATGCAAATGAGCACACAAGACCCAGGTTCAAGCCCCATCTCTACCTGTGAGGTGGAAGCTTCCCTAGCAGTGAGCCAGTGGTGCATGTGTGAGTCAATGTGTGTCTCACTCTGTCTCCCCCTTCTCTCAATTTCCGTATCTATCCAGTAAGTTTATAAATACAAAATACTATCTATCCATTCAACAATATTCTGTAGTTTTTTTTCCTAGATGAATTTTTTTTCTCTTAAGTCTTTTGAATTAAATATTTTTAAAGCAGCCCATTGTCAGGCATTAAGCCAGCCCTCCTGCTCCCTCCTGCATTGCTGACAGTATGGCCTATTTACATAATGATTGTTTTGCCTAAAATATCCCCACCCATCCCATTGATGTATCTTCTTTTACCTCCAGACCTGCCCTGCATGCAGGGTAACATCAATCCCAAAAGTGTGGTTGAGATCTTGATGGGGAGAGCATTAAATTTGTATATGGCTCTGGGTAGTATATTCATTTTGATGATGCTAATTCTTCCAACCCATGAACATGAGATATCTTTCCACATCTTTGTGTCTTTTTCATTATCCTTGAGTAGTGACTCATAATTTTCAGTATACAAGTCTTTTACTTCTTTGGTTAAGTGTATTCCTAGATATTTTTTGTTTTTATTGCTATAGTAAAAGGAGTTGACTTCTGGATTTCAACTTCTTCTAACTTAGTGTTTGCGAAGAGGAATGCCACTGACATTTGAATGTTAATTTGGTAGCCTGACACCTTACTGTATTGCCTGATGACTTCTGAAAGCTTCTTTTTGGATTCCCTAGGTTTTACTTTTTTAAAAAATATTTTTGTTAATATTTATTTATTCCCCTTTGTAGCCCTTGTTGTTTTATTGTTGTAATTATTATTGTTGTTGTTATTGATGATATTGTTGTTGGATAGGACAGAGAGAAATGGAGAGAGGAGAGGAAGACAAAAGGGGGGGAGAAAGATAGACACCTTCAGACCTGCTTCACCACCTGTGAAGAGTCTCCCCTGCAGGTGTAGAGCCACAGGCTTGAATCAGGATCTGTATGCCAGTCCTTGTGCTTTGCGCCATGTGAGCTTAACCCGCTTCACTAGTGCCCATCTCTCTGGTTAGATTTTTCTATGTAGACTCTCATGTCCTATGCAAATAGGGAGAGTTTGACTGCTTCTCTTCCAATATGTGTTGTTTTAACCGGGCTAGCTTCACAGGTGGGTAACAGAGACGACCAGAGACACACGGCTGAGCTGAGAACGCAGTTTAATCTTTTTTCACGAGTGGGCAAACATGTGCTCCCTTGTCTTTCTCCTCCAGTGGCAGAGAGAGACTCTTAAACTAATCACCACACAGATCTGTCCTGCATTCTTCTCCTCTGGAGGCTGAGGCAGGAACTCAGGAAATATGTAGGGTTGGGGGCAGGGAGAAGGGGAGGCGAGAAACTAGCAGGGGCTAAACCACAATCTTCCAGAGGCAGGGTAGGGGAAACCAAAACCAATGAGAAGCATACAACAAATATGTATGCCTTTAATTCTTTGTTCCTTCCTGATTGCCATGACAAGAACTTCCAACACTATGTTGAATAGCACTGGTGATAGTGGGCAGATTCCATTGCACTTGATGATGACAGGACTTGGGACCTGGTGGTGTCTCATCTAGAAGAGTACACTATCTGCCATTTGCAAAGACCTGTGTTCAAGGTCCTCACGCACAATGGAGATATTTGACAAGTAGTAGAACAGTTTTGCAGGTGCCTCTCCTGCTCTCTGTTTCCCTCTAGTTCATACATTCTATCAAAGAAAGGACTGCCCGAAATAGTGGAGCATCAGGACACCAAGCCCCACATAATATAGTAGTAAATATGGAAGGAATGAAGGGAGGGAAGGAAAGAGGGAGCAAAGGAGGAAGACAGAGAGAGAGAGACTAGCTTTATGGAGGAAGGAACTACCTCCATTTGGGGGAGTCTTCCCCACAGCAGTTTCTTTCACTGTTCTCCTAACCTGCTCCCTGACCCAAATGCTCAGCCTCAGGCCAAGAGCAACTAAATACTCTCTTTCCTCAGGAAATGAAAATGAGAGATATATTCATCCCAGGGTGAGCTGCAGAAGAATGGGAGGTATGAGTATAGGGAAGGCTTTCCGTGATGGCCTGGCCCCTGCTTCCAGTTTGGGACCCCACACTCCTGACCCTGGGTCCTGGGCCCCCAACAGACTGTTGATAAAACTACACTGGGAGGGGTTCCTGCTTCAGACTGGCCCCTTCTTCCTCTACTAACACCACTGATCACAAAGCCAAAGGACATGATGCTGATTGACAACTGTTCCTGGCCACCAAGGCTGTCCTGACGCTAAGCATGGTGGCGATGAAGGGCTGCGTGGAGACCCCAGTTGGCTGGCTGAGATGTGCTGAAGCACTAGCTGTGATGCCCGAACCTTCCCCACTGGAGTCTCCCTGCAAATCCACCAAAACTCACTCTTGTTTGAGTTGCAGCAGTTCTAGTTGCTCCAAGACTTCCTGGTTTTGTTGCTTTTTCTTGGCCAGTTCACAATTGGCATCTCTTTGTTTTAGCAAACTCAGAATAGTCCTCTTGTTTTTGCAGAGATGACAGCAGCATTGGTGATTGGTCTTCAAAGATGTATGAATTCCAAGATGAAAGAGGGGCAGTTCATTTCTTTGAGCTGAGCAAGAAAACAACTGATGGGCTAGTAAAATAGCTGGCTTATACAGTGGCTGCTTTGTCATTGGAGAATTGGGTTTCAGGCCCGGCCCCTCCACACTGAAGGAAGCCTCAGTGCTCTGGTTGCATTTTCTATCTATCTAAAAGAAAAAATAATAATGTTTAAATGTGCGAATGAAGCAGCCACATGTTGAACTCACGTGCTCAAATGAGACTCTGAGCAAAACTTACCAGAAGCAACAGTTCTTTTTTTTCATCCCTATGGTGTGTGTGTGTGTGTGTGTGTGTGTGTGTGTGTGTGGTGTGTAATCAAACCCCAGGGCCACAGGCATGCAACCACAGAGTCTTCCACTAAGCTCTACCCCTGGCCCAAAGTCCTGCATGTTGAACAAAGGCAATACTCTGGACTATTATGTCCAGAATTGTCAGTTTAACTAGATAATGGTTTGAAAATAGGATGATTTAGGCAAATAAAAAAAGAAGCCATAGTGACGAAAAACATGAAAATGATGGTCAGATATGTTCACTACCATCTGAAAAGAGGTTTCTTGAACCTTCTGCACCTATAGCTCACCTGAGGGTCTTAGTCAGGTGGAGACCTCAATTCTGGGGGTGTGGGAAGGGGCCCAAGATTCTATGGAATGAGCTCCCACCCAGAGAGGAAGTATCACTCTTGTAAAGCCCACTGACATCCCTTCAATCTGCCCTCCAGAGGGTGGGTTCAAACATTCCCAGACAGGGTTATATGCAAGAGTGAGGCAGAAACAACTCTTACAGAAAAAGTGGCATTTCTGGTTCCTATGTGCCTTCATAGCATCTGTGACTCCAAGGTTATTAGCTGCATTCTTCATGAACTGTTTTTTTTTTTTTCTGATTGTAGGCCAACATTACAGGGAAAAATAATATAAATAAAAAATTAATAAGTAAATAAAACACATGCTGGAAATGTAGTTCTTTTTGTGGACTACTAATATTTCTCTCTACAAAGGCTATGTTTCATAGGAGTCCAAATTATGGGCTTTTCTGTTGTTGTTTTTTTCCTAGCTGAGAAGAGTTTTTTCAGTCAAGGCCTTTCTTTTTCAAACCTAAGGTCTGGCTCAAGCAAGCCAAGCAGAACGGCACCTGAAAATGTGTGACTGTCTATGTTCTTCCCTGCACTCATGCAACAGAGTAGAGTAAACCCTCCTTCATGCTCCAAACCCCTCCCCAGTGCATTTATATAAGCTGTGAGGAGATAAGAAAGTAGCATCAGCTCCAAAATGTAGTGCACCAAACATGCCTTTAGTATGTTCCTGGAAACAAGGTCATGACTCAAACTTCATTCTTACATGAAATGCATGATTTGGCACATTGCCAGGCAGACATGCACAGGATATCTGCAGTGACCTTGTCTTGTCTGCTGCCCCCAGTGCACCACCTCTCAATCAAAGCATAACACTACCTGGTTCTTGAACACAGCGTCCTTGTCTTCATTATCTGGTATCTCCATAGAATCTCTTGGTCTCTGGATCCTTTTTTTTATGTTTCAGCAGTACAGCAGGCTGTTGGCCTTGGCACGATGCATGCACCCATAGCACAGCTCCTACAATGACACCAAGGGTCTTTCTTACCTTCAGAATTCTTCCTGTGCTCTCCCAAGTCTGGATTACTCCAGGACTGTGTTTGATAAAAAGATGTATGAACAACGATCAGCACAGTGTGTTTGATAGGCTGAGACTTCCGGTTGCAGGAGTGGTCACAATTCTGATTGAAGTGCAGGGTCTACATCAACTCAGAACCCTTATTCTCCCAGCCCTATTTGTGTTGAGTGGCAGACACCCCATCATTTGCTTGTCTGGGGAGACCATTACCTGTCCTGCTTTCTCATGATCCCTACAAGTTGTAGTCTCAGAGGTCTGAAGTTCTGTTTTGGTGTTCTTTGATGAACTATGTGGATGTAGTATGCTATAAGAAAATAACAACTACACAATTACACATCTAGAGTAATGATCATCTTAGAGGCAAATACAGCCAATGGAAGTTGTCTCAGTGGTTCTTTTCTGGGATCTGCATTGCAGAGGTTAGGGATCTATGTGTCTGATAAGACTGGACCTCAATCCCAGCATGCTTGCTTACAACTTGACTTTTGAGCATTATGGACAGCACTGTCTCAGGCATAGAAAATGCAGTCAGTACACACACACACACACACACACACACACACACACACACACACACTGCCTGTGTAATTAACATTTAAAGCAAAGTTACTAAACAATGTAAGTGAAATTTCTAGTGTATTTGGAACTGCTGATGACCATGCAGCCCTAGCTTCCTGCTGAGAGACTGTGAGCCCTGGATATCTCTGCTGTCCTCACTACGGAGCACAAACGCTGGGACACTATGTGAAGGCATGAATGGAAATATCTAATATTCCTGAATCAAGATACAACTCAAAGTACATTTAGTAAAGTGTGCGCCTTTTGGTTCTTGTTTTTGTAAAGACAGACTTATTAAGCTCCAATGTGATAAGTAATGCTACGGGTGCAATATTTCCAGAGGCTGGGATGGGTTTTTAACCTGGAGGTCTAGGTAGAAAGTTGACTGCAGAATTAAGAGAGAGAGTTGGTTTACTTTCAATCGTTTCCTTTGAGGCTTTAGAGGCCATATAGATATACTGAAGAAAGAAAAATAAGATAGGAACGTATAACACATTCTTACTCTACACCAACAATGCTAAGTGCTTAATATAATGCAAAATGGACCAGAGAAATAGCATAAGTGGTTAGGCAAAATTCTTTTTTGTGTCTGATGCTTTGAGGTGTCAGGTTTAGTCTTTGGCATAGAGGGGGAAAGATAGTGAGAGAGGGAGAGAGAGAGAGAAATAGGGGGGATAGGAGAGAATGAAAGAAGATTGCATAAATAGCAACTTAAGATAACAAAGAAAATCTCTAAATCGAAGGACCAGTCCTCAAAAGGTTGTCTGACAACTTCTAGGTATCTCTAGCACTTAAAAAAAAAAACAAAATTGGATTTCTCCATATACTTTAAACAAAGTCACATGAGCCACAGACATGAGGACCCTACTATTTTCTATTAAGCCGCATAGCTCAGTTTAAAACTACAACTCAGGATATATATATATAATGGAACATGTTACATTCAGCTCACTTGATGCATTACTTTTACCTACCTAGGCCATCCTCCTTACCCAGCAGACACCTGAACTTTGACTCTTTTAAGTAGTAGAGAGTCCGCAAAGAGTCTTAGTTGAGAATCTCAGGGATTAGAGTTAAGGTGAGATAGAAAATTCTAGAAACCTCCTAGCTGGCTTGTTCATTAAGTCTATTTCATTCTGTACTTCATGGATATATTCCATTGCTTCCTGTTGCTTTTTTATCAAGCTGCTTTCTGGGGAGTGACGATTTTGAAGGTAGAACAGAAATATAACAAACTCTGCCAGCCATTTTTTCAGAAGAGATCGGAATTGATGGTCAATATCCCAAATTTAGGATTAACATTTGTCAACCACCCACAAGTGTCTACACTGCTTGGAGAAGAGGATGAAGAGGCACTGCATTACTTGACAAGAGTTGAAGTGACAGAATTTGAAGATAGTAAATCAGGTAACAGAATAGACTTTTATTTTGTTGAAAACCCTTACTTTGAAAATAAAGTTCTCTCCAAAGGATTTTATCTGAATGAGAGTGGTGATCCTTCTTTTGAAGGATCCACTGAAATCAAATGGAAATCTGGAAAGGATTTGATCAAATGTTCAAGTCAAACACAAAATCAAACCAACAGAAAGAGACAGCATGAGGAACCAGAGAGCTTCTTCACCTGGTTTACTGACCATTTTGGTGCAGTCGCAAGTGAGTTAGGAGAGGTCATTAAAGATGGTATCTGGCCAAATACACTACAGTACTATTTGGTTCCTGATATGGATGATGAATAAGGTGAGGGGGAAGATGATGATGATGAAGAGGAAGAAGGATTAGAAGATATGAAGAAGTGGGGGCCTGGTGGTGATGCACATGGTTGAACTCACATGTTACAATGTGCAAGGACGTGGGTTCAAGCCCCCAGTCCCCACCTGCAGGGGGGAAAGCTTCTCAAGTGGTGAAGTAGTACTGCAGCTGTCTCTCTGTCTCTCACCCTCTCTATCCCTCCCTTCCCTCTTGATTTCTGACTGTCTCTATCCAATCAATAAATAGATAATATTTTTTTTAAAAAAAGAAGATATGAAGAAGGAGATGAGGATGAAGGAGAAGTTGATAATGAGGGGGAGGAAAGAGAGGAAGATGAAGGATATGACTAATGAAACACTGATGAATTCCAGCCTTTTATAATTTTCTCCTGTCCCTAGGAGCAAGTTGCAGTCTTTTTTCCCCCCATTTTCCCTGCCCCTGTGTGCAGTCACCCTGTCTTTAAGGTCTCCTCTCTCCTTTATACAATGGCTATCAACTTATTTTTTGGGGGGATACCTTGAGAAGAATAAGTTGAATAGATTATCCTTTTCTCTTCCAAACTAATATGTTTTTTCATTTAAAACCTTTTTAAGAAAACCTGTATCTTTCTGCAGTTAGCAGAAAGACAGACAGCTTTGTGGTTTTTTTTTTTGAATTTTTTTATTTATAAAAGCAAACACTGATAAAACCATAGGATAACAGTGGTACTACTCCCCTATCCTTTTTCAACAAAAACTTTTGGAATCAATACCACCATGCTCTGTGGGAACAAAGACCAACTTTCTGCTCCCTTAGCTCTGCTAGAATCTGGGGGCTGTTAGGCCCCTGTGTAGTAGTGCATAGAATTCTAGCTGTTTTCCTTCTTTCTCTCAGATCTTGAATCTGAGAGGATCATATAGCAAAGCAGACACCTTCCCAGTTTTTGTTTGCTTGTTTTTATTTTTGCCTCCAGGGTTATAGCTGGGGCTCAGTGCTGACACTACAAATTGACTGCTCCTGGTGGCCATCTTTTGTCCATTGTTGCTGCTGTTATTCTTGTTATGACTGCTGTTAGACAGGACAGAGAAAAATTGAGAGGAGGGGAAGTTAGAGAGGAGGAGAGAAAAACAGACATCTGCAGACCTGGTTCACGGCTTGCAAAATGACCCCTCCCCCCTTGCAGGGAACTGAACTGGGATCATTGTGCAGGTCCTTGTGCTTCACACTATGTGCGCTTAACCCGGTGTGCTAGCGCCTGGCCCTCATCCTAGTTTTGAGTCATCATTCCCAGACTATTCCAGTCTGACTATTCCAGTCTATTTTCAGTCTGAAAATGTAATTCAGGAACTAGGTGGTGACACACCAGTAGAGTGCATATAACAGTGCAGAAGGACCTGGGTTTAAGCCTCTGATCCCTAGCTGCTGCAGGGAGGGAAGCATCATGAGTGATGAAGCAGTGCTCCTGATGCTACTGCTGCAGATGTTAGTGCTGCAGATGTTCCTTTCCTCTCTTCTCTAACTCCCCCATTCCCTCTCAATGTCTGTCTCTATCCAACAAATAAAGATATGAAATAGTAAAGAAGTGAGTGCAGATGTAAAAATAAAAATGCAATTTCATCAAACTTTGAGCTGTGGGAGTATCATAGACAATGAGCTTTACCAGAGTTTAACTACTGTTAACTGGAAAAGAAAATCATCATAAAATTCCTTTTCAGAATCCAAGTGTTACAAATAATCTTCTCAGTCAAACTGAAAGTCACAATAGATTCAGAACCTGCTACCAACTGCATATCTATCAACAGAGCTTCTTGGCCCATGACAACTAACACTTTCAGTGCAGGTTAAGAAATGTATACATTGGGAGTCAGGGGTAGTGCATCGGGTTAAGTGTACATGGCGCACAGCACAAGGACTGGTATAAGGATCCAGGTTCAAGCCCCCGGCTCCCCACCTGCAGGGGAGTCGCTTCACAAGTGTTGAAGCAGGTCTGCAGGTGTCTAACTTCTCTCCCTCTCTCTGTCTCCCACTCCTCTCTCCATTTCTCTCTGTTCTATCCAAACGATGACACCAATAACAACCACAATAATAACTACAACAATAAAAACAACAAGGGCAACAAAAAGGGAAAATGAATAAATGTTTTTAAAAATCTTTTAAAAAATGTACACATCAAGAGCAGGGTGGTGGCACACTTGGATTACACATGACCATGCACAAGGACCCAGGTTCAAGATCTCAGCCCCCAACTGCAGGGGGTGGAGGAGGGGGGAAGCTTCAGGAGTAGTAAGGCAGTAATATTAGCAGGTGTCTTTCTTCCCACCTCAGAATTTCTCTCTGTCCTATAAAATATAAGAAAACTAAAATAAAGCAAAAGAAAGAAAAAAAAAAAGCAGACACTGTATTACTGAGTCTCCTTGCATAAAAGTTCCTAAAATACTGGTATCTTCCCTTAAAAAATAAATGAACAAAAATGTATAAATTGTTCAACAGATCCTGACAGTATACCAGAGGTTATGAATACACATGCTCACACATAACATATACTCATGATTTCATATCATTACTTAAAAAGAAGCATTATTCTTGGAGGATGTTAAATGGAAATGAACTCCATTTCTGTACTTTTTCTGAAAACCAAAATTATTTATTTATTAGTAAGACAGAGGTTATGGAGGAGGAGACAGAGACAGAGAGAGAACCAGAGCATCACTCTGGCATGAGATGCCAAGGTTTGAACTCAAAACTTCTTGCATGAGAGTCCAAGATCACCTCTCAGGTGCACAACGGCCTTTTAAAAAAAGATTATGTCACCCAGCGTATGACCTCTGATCTCCCTCACAACTAGCGACCTGCCCTGAGGACCAGTACTTCAAGGGCATGTGCCAAGCTCTGCCACTATAGGTGAGTGACAGTCACCTATAGTGATTTTCTTTGGGAGGTGGGAGGGTGCATTCAATTTTGTAAACCACTACTAATCACAATTTTCAAGAAGGAAAAAATAAATGTGCAAGAGGATGTATTATCATGGTCGTTGTTATATAAATAAGGGCCATAAACCTAAAACAAACTTGTCAAAAAATCAGTCTTTGTATTTTGTAGTCACCTGACCTTTCAAACCTGGCTTCAATACCTGGGTTTCATACCTTGGTTCAAACCAGGTATGAAACAGGAGAACCAGAGAGCATAAGAGAACGGGAGGAGTGGGGGGAGAGCTCCATGAATGGTGGCATGGTGCTAGGTGTCTCTCTAGATAAATGGAAAGAAAAAATAGGCTTGGGAGTTTGCTCAGTATGCTCACAGCCAGAGTTTACTCCTCAGGGAACACTTATAAAAATTATATATACATATATATATATAATTTGCAGGCCATTAAAATATCTCACTTTAATAGTGTGGTGTGGGTGGGGGGAGATAGCATAATGGTTATGCAAAGATCATAATGGTGATGCCTCAGGCTCCAAAGTCCCAGGTTCAATCACCCATACTACCAAAAGTCAGAGCTGATCAGTTCTCTGGTTAAAATAAATAAGTAAATAAATAAAATAGATTAATACTGGGATGCTCTGACATGCCTGCAACCTAGGTTCAAGCCCAGCTCCCTCTGCATTGGAGGAAACTTTGGTGATGAGTCTATTTGAAAGCCAGGTCAGAGTAGTGCAGCCATGCTGACAATATTTTAAAACTAAAATTTTTAATAAACTTAAAAATGTATTTACGGTTTAGTGTAGGCTGCATTCCAGGTACTTTACATGTGTTAACTGACTGGATTGATACAATAACCCTATGAAGCTACACTGTAGCTGATTATCCCTGTTCCATACATAAGGAAACTGGAACAAATTCTAAGATACTTATCCAAGGTCAACACATGGCGGCAGCAGAATCTCATTTTTGTTTTGTTTTGTTTAGAAGTAAATAATCCAACCTTTATTTGGCCTGGCAGAAGCACAATTTATGTCCTATACGGAGCTTATACTTTACTACATTGCATTTCTTTTCCAGGAAAAAGAACTACAAAAATAAAGATCATTACAAAAAGGTAAGGCATACATTTATTGCTTTCAACCGTTCTTTTCATCACAATGAAGCAACACAATTTTACAAAAATAAAATTTTATTAAAAGCAGTAGAGTCTGAGCAGGAGACAGTACAAAGAATGTGAACTGTGTAAACATCACTACATTCAGCTCACCTTGATTGAATGCTGACAGACAACTTTAATGGCTCTAAGTGCCCTTACTAGCAAGATACATTAGTTCTCCTGTACTCAGAAAACACACCCTAATTTTGATTAGGAAAAGGTATTTTGTCGAAGTCGGTCCCATCGGCAAATACTGCCATTGACACAAAAAATGGCTATGAGAATGTTGCTGTCTCTACTAAAGCTGGTTTGACAGATAGCAGCACCACATTTATGATGAGACAATGTTGTACATCTAGGGAGAAAACATGACAACAGGTTATACTATTCATGCAGAATGCTGTCATGTTTCATTCATTTACATCTAACTCACTTAAAACTGCGAATGAGACAGTGAACAATGTTCCACCTCATGTAGAAGGCATTCAAAACAAAACAGACTTCACACAAAGACTTCTGTGCAAAATGAGCATATTTTAAATTTAAGATGTACTGTGTAACTTACATAGAGAACTAAGTTTCCTTCACTATACTCCTGAAAAGCAATTAAAAAAAACAAAAAAGTAGGGCTGGGGAGACAGCATAGTGGTTATCTGAAAGATTTTCATGCCTGAGGCTCCAGGCCCCAGTGTTCAAACCATAGCACCACCATAAGCCAGAGCTGAGCAGTGCTTTGGTAAAAACTAAATAGGTGCATCAAAATGACTCTGGAATGATATAAGAATCTCTAAAGTGATAAAACATTTTAGAGAAAAGGGTATAAATTATGAATTTCTAAATATTTACTTAGCTTTGTGAGGATCTTCAGCTTCTAAATCCCAAACATAGAGTCTGCCAACCCAATTGCCCAATGCAAGCATCTGTATAAACCTATTTTTTATAACATCAAATTATCAAAATAAGGCCACTGAGTAGTCAAGTTGTCCAAAGACACCTTTCTAACTTTAGAAAAGTCACCTCTTGAAAATGAGTATATTATCATTCAATTGTGTTTTTTACTTCTGATTTGTAAATGGGTGCGAGAACCATTGTAAATGGACTTGAAATCTCATCTGAACTTTTCCATTCCAGTAATTGTTACCCCATGGCCAATTTTGATAAGAAATTACATGCTATTTGGTGGCAGAGAAACACAGCTTTTATTACAATAATATTGCAACTATCCCTTTGTTATTGCTATTAATCTCTTATTGTGCTTAATTTATAAAACAAACTTCACCATCAGTGTGTATGCATCTTAGGAAAAAGCAGGATATACACAGATGCTACTTGAACTTTGAAAATTAAGGTATTATGCAAATCATTTGGCAATGACTTTACAACTTGCACCAGCTAATTGTTTCTTCTGCTTTAACAGTATAGCCAAAGCTATAGAAAACTCTTTCAATACTTTCATCCTAATATCAAATGTTTTAAGAATTTCAGATGGCTGCTATTTTTGTCTTTGCCTTATATACTGATTCTTTCAAGTTTTTCTGGTAATGGTACACAGATGGATTAATACCCTAGCCTCCAATATTAAATCTTAGTACAGATGTTATGGAAAATATACACCAAACTGCCACCACTGGCAGCTATCAATTCATTCATAATAGCAGTACAGATGGTGAGTGAAGTCACAAAGGTAGAATAGCATCTAAGGTGGAAAAAAAAAAAAGAGAAACATGCAAAGCACTGAGTAAGTTCTTACATGAAACAACAAAAGATGTGCAGAAGAGAAAACAATAATCATAATTTTGTAATTTCATATGTAAATTTTGCTACCTTTTTTCAGAAATCCATAAAACCTCATGTACCAAATGTCATACCGACTGTAAACAAATCACGCAAGGATAGTCACACTGTATTTAATTATTATTTAATTTATTTAGATTCATTGGGTTTAATGTTATCTATATCATCTTCCATCTTGTCAGGTTACCAGGCCACAATGGCATTTCACAAGACTTAAAAAAACAAAGGAGAGGGAGTCGGGCGGTAGCGCAGTGGGTTAAGCGCAGGTGAAGCAAAGCACAAGGACCGGCATAAGGATCCCTGTTCGAACCCCGGCTCCCCACCTGCAGGGGAGTCAACAATACTAACTACAACAAAAAAACAACAAGGGCAACAAAAGGGAATAAATAAATAAATAAAAAGGAGAAAAAAGAAATGTTACGGGGGTTGGGTGGTAGTGCAGTGGCTTAACGCACTGGCGCAAAGCTCAAGGACCAGTGTTAGGATCCCGGTTCGAGCCCCTGGCTCCCGACCAGCAGGGCAGTCGTTTCACAAGCGGTGAAGCAGATCTGCAGGTGTTTATCTTTCTCTTCCCCTCTCTGTCTTCTCCTCCTCTCTCCATTTCTCTCTGTCCTATCCAACAACAACGGCATCAATAACAACAACAATAAAAATAAAGAAATGTTTGCAAAACTCATTATTAAATATAAAAACAAAGTAGCAGGAGTCGGGCAGTAGCGCAGAGGGTTAAACACACGTGGTACTAAGCACATGGACCCTGTTAGGATCCAGATTCAAGCCCCAGGTTCCCCACCTGCAGGGGAGTAGCTTCACAGTCAGTGAAGCAGGTCTGCAGATGTCTGTCTTTCTCTCCCTGTCTGTCTTCCCCACCTCTATCCATTTCTCTCTGTCCTATGTAACAATGACAACATCAATAACAATAAAAATAACTACAAGAAAAAAATTGATTTTCCCGTTGTCATTTTATAAACAAGAAAAAAAAGTTGGTTTTCCCTTTGTCATTTTAGAACTGACAGTTCATGAAACAGGGTAACCCATCTACCAAGAGACAATGACATATATTCATTTAAGCTGATTCAGTATCCACACTTGAGGATAAGAAGTCTGATTAGCAACAGAATTTGATAACAAAAAAGCAATACATTGTATGGGGTATTTACTTTGGAAATCATAATTTTGTCTCTGCCAGACAAAATCACCTTCAGTTCTAGGCCCTTTGGTGTTCAGAGACTTCAAGTGGTTTATAGGAAAAGAAAATTAGAAATTCTGTCTGAGAATGCATGGATCTTCAATATGGGCCCTGCTACTTCACTACTTTCATCTTTTCCCACCCAAAAGCTCATTGTATTTGTAACTCCAGGAAATTCACTTCATCTGGGCAACTGGTTAGTCATCTTAAGATTATTATGAATACTTAAATTTAAACTCTCAGAAAAGAAAAAAAGATGAAGAGACTTGTAGTCATCTCTGAAAGCAGTTTCACTGCCATAATCAGGAAGGATGTAGGCAGACTGTGAGGTGTCTGCCAATCCCATGCACAAGAATAAAAGCAAAGAGGCAAAGAACTAAGAGAGAGAAGTGATGATTGCAGAGGACAGTCAAGAGTGTGCGTAGGAAATTACTTGTTAAGAAGTGTATGATTAGAAGCAATGCATTTTGATGGTATAAAGAGATGTCATATCAGAGGATCTGGAGAAACACCTCACATGTTACACTGGTTGGTGCTCCAGACCACTGGGGTAACAAAGCTGATGCCATATGCACAGTGGAGAGGAAGCTGCAACCCTAACAGTATATGGTGAACTTCCAGAACAGGGTAAAGTCAGTGAAAGCTCTTGGTCATGGAAATGATGATGATGATGATGATGATGATGATGATGATGATGGCAATGTGGTAGCTAAACTGAACTCAAGAGTTTGTGAAGACAGCTCTACTATTTGTATTCTGAACATAATCTGCTGAGACACTGAAATGTCACTCAGAAACAATAGGATGCTCTGGATCTCCCCACCACACCATTACCTTGTATTAAGAAATCAATTAATTTTATAAATCCTTTTCAACCTTTTATTTATATATTATTGTATTCAGACAGAGAAATTGAAAGGGAAGGTGGGGATAAAGAGGGAAAGAGGGGTGTTCGTAGTAGTGCAGTGAGTTAAGTGCACATGGTGCAAAGCACATAATAATCCTGGTTTGCAGCCCCCGACACCCATCTGCAGGGGAGTTGCTTCACAATCGGTGAAGCAGATCTGCAGGTGTCCATCTTTTTCTCCCCTTCTCTGTCTTCCCCTCCTTTCTTGATTTCTCTCTGTCCAATCCAACAACAATGACAGCAACAATAATAATAAAAATGACAATGATAAACAACAAGGGCAACAAAGGGGAAAAAATAGCCTCCAGGACTAGTGGATTTATAGTATGGGCACTGAGCCCCAGCAATAATCTTGGGGGCAAAAAAAAAAAAAAAGAGGGAATGAAACAGAGACACCTGCAGCCTGTGTCATAACTCGTGAAACTTTCCTCCTGCAGGTTGGGACGAGGGGCTCTGAACCTGGTGCCTTGAGCACTGTAATGTGAGCACTTAACCAAGGTGCACCACTGCATGGCCCCCAAATCAAATATTTTTCCAGTGTAATTTGTTGTAACCTGGGAGGTGGCACAATAGATAAAAATCTGGGCTCAGAAGCACAGTGTCCCCAAGGTTGACCTCCAGCAACAGCGTGTGCCAGAGTGACCATACTCTGGTGCTCTCTTCTCTCTACAATAAATATTTTTAAAATAACTCTTGTTAAAACGCACTAGTTTTAGCTGAAAGCAGAAGCACACTAGAGTTTGCAGTGAGTAAGACCCTAACACTTCCTCTCCACTATTCCAACCTTTGGGTCCATGATTGCTTAACAATTTGTTTGGCTTCATATGTTAACTCTCTTTTCAGTCACCAGGTTCCAGATGCTATCAGGATGCTGGCCAGGCTTCCCTGGATTGAAGACCCCACCAATGTGTCCTGGAGCTCCGGTTCCCCAGAGACCCACCCTACTAGGGAAAGATAGAGGCAGACTGGGAGTGTGGACTGACCAGTCAACACCCATGTACAGTGGGGAAGCAATTAGAGAACCCAGACCTTCTACCTTCTGCAACCCACAATGACCCTGGGTCCATGGTCCCAGAGGGATAGAGAATGGGAAAGCTGTCAGGGAAGGGGATGGGATATGGAGATTGGGTGGTGGGAATTGTGTGGAGTTGTACCCCTCTTACCATATGGTTTTGTTGATTAATCCTTTCTTAAATAAAAAAAAAAAAAACACTAGTTTGCTTTCATTTTTACATTTTTTCTAAAATTCACACTAAATTATCTAATATACTGTTCTATAGATGTATTAGATTTAAAAGCAAAAAAAAAAAAATCCCTCTGTGAGTGCTTTACGTGCACAGTTAATGAATGCTTTGGATAAACTGCCTTGCCACCATGGAATATGATAAACCCTTTTCAATTAATCTGTTTATTTTACAGAGTCCATCTGTATGCTCCAGTTACCTAGTTATGTCCTTGAATGTTTTGATAAAACTTAAGGGAGGCAGAAATTTGCACTTCTTATTTTATGTTTACTGCCACCAGGGTTATCACTGGGGCTAGGTGTCTACATGGCCAAAGCCACCACTCCTGGAGGCTATTTTTTCACATTCCTTCCTTCTTCCCTCCCTGTTTTTCTTTTAACTTATTTGACATAGCAGATAGAAATTGAAGGGAGGAAGAGATAGAGAGGGAGAAAGACAGACATTGGCACACCCAGTTAAGCATACTAGTAAAAAGTATAAGGACTCCCTCCTAAGGTCTGAGTGCCCACCCCAACCCCCACAGGAGAATACTTCACAAGTGGTGAAGTAGGTCTGTAGGTGTCTATCTCTCATTTAAAAAAATTTAAATATTATTATTTGTTGGTATGCTTCTAGATTCTGCTTGTGAAGCCTTCTGTTTTTATCATCACATTGGTTTCGCTTTGTGTTGCTTGTGATGAGTTCTGTTTGTGTGTCCACTGTTAGCTGGGCACCCCCCTGCCTCCTGGATATTGGTTTGGCCCTCACTTCCCCTGCCTCTGGAACATTAAGTTTAGTCCTCCCTGGTTCCCCCTCTTCCCTTCTCCACGTCCCCTATCCTATGTACTTCCTTTGTTCCTGACTCTTCCGCCAGAGAAGAGAGATGCAGGACAGAATCGTGTTGTGATTAGAAGAGATTAGTTTTTTGAACTGCATCCCCACTCTTGAATAAAGACTGAACTGCGTTCTCAGCTGAGCCATGAGTCCCTGGTCGTCTCTGTCTCCCGCCCGCAAAGCTAATCCGGCAATTAGTTAGTATTATTGGATAGACAGACATTGAGAGGGGAGGAGGAAATAGAGAGGTGGAGAGACACCTGCAGCTCTATTCCTCCGGCTGAAGAAACTAATAGGGCTCCACGAAGAAGTCCTGCTGTTGTAGATATCTTCTGCGCTCTGGCACCTGATTTCCACTACTAAGTTCATGCCATGGAAGTTGCCTGAAGTGAGGCAAACAAACTGATATTCTTTTTTAAAATATTTATTTATTTATTCCCTTTTGTTGCCCTTCTTTTAGTGTTGTAGTTCTTCTTATTGTTGTTATTGATGTTGTTGTTGTTAGATAGGACAGAGAGAAAGAGAGAGAGGAGGGGAACACAGAGAGAGGAAGAGAAAGATAGACACCTGCAGACCCACTTCATCACTTGTGAAGCACCCCCCCTGCAGGTGGGGAGCAGGGGGGGCTCAAACTGGGATCTTTACACCAGTCCTTGCACTTTGTGCCATGTGTGCTTAACCCACTGTGTTACTGTCCAACTCCCGAACTGAGATTCAATTGAGATGAACACTCATGAACTTCTGAAGAACAGAGAGTAGAGGACTGAACTCAAGTACAGTGTACGCAACCAACTCACCCCTTTACCTAGTCACCCATGACTCACCTATTAAGAACAGCTTTTTTCTAAGTATGGAAAGGCTGTAGAGGTTACTACAGTAAAAGACAGAGGTATTGGGTTGGGGAGATGGCATAATAGTTGTGCAAAAAGTCTTTCTGGCCTGAGGCACCAAAGGTCCCAGGTTCAGTTCTCAACATCACCATAAGCCAGAGCTGAGCAGTGCTCTGGTCTCATGAGACAGGGCCTATATTCACATATATCCATAAATTAGGGCAGACTATATGCCTGAAAGCAAAAGGGCACAATAGTCTGTAGTGAGTCAGTATATGCAGCAAGCAAGTATAAAGACCTAAAGAGACACCATAAAGTTCCTAATGAAATAGTGTCTACTTAGAGTTAGATACCCTCCTCACCTACTTCCTATGATACTTCTCTCAGTCACTCCAAAGCTAACCTTATCAAAGTAAGGACTCCAAAAACTGAATAAAGGCAAGACACAGCGCAAGGACTGCCATAAGGATCCCGGTTAGAGAGCCCCTGGCTTCAGGGGAGTCGCTTCACAGGCACTGAAGCAGGTCTGCAGGTATCTATCTTTCTCTCCCCATCTCTGTCTTCCACTCCTCTTTCCATTTCTCTAGGTCCTATCCAGCAATGATGACGACAATAATAACTACAACAACAATGAAAAACTAGGGCAACAATAGGGAAAATAAATAAATAAATATTTAAAAAAGGCTAGAGACTATTATACTCTAATAATGACTCTTTAGTCACTATCAGGCCATCCCGTCAGCCGATGCCCTAGTCAGGGAGTCTTGAGATTCCCAAACAGACATGATGGGCCTAGATCTCAAATATAACCCTCTCTCCATTGTTAATGGTCATCTCTATGAGGAACAACACAATAGACCCCTCTTTGGGCCCCCATAGGACCTTGTCCTCAATGTGGATCAACAATGGTAGAGAATGTTCTGAAGGGAGGCTGGACAACATACTCTATGTTGCCTGAGGAAGATGGGTCCTGAAACTGGGGTAGCTTGGAACGTTTCTACTCATGACCACAGAATGTGAGGTCAGATCTAAAGAGATGCAGAGGTCACATAGGCTCCTAAGCTGAATATGGGACCAGGATCACATCAAATTGATGAGGTTTACTGTCAACATTATTTATAACCTTTCCCATATTTGGTAGCTATTCTCTTCCCTGATTTGCAGCTGTCTGGTCTTTTTCAAGCCATGACATCATCTCCCCAGACATTAATTTAGATCCACCTTCATATCAGATGTCAGGATCAAAAAAATAAAAATAAAAAACTAGTATAGTCATGGGCCCTTTGGAATATAACTAAAATAGGCCTACTAGCTAACTACAAAATGGAGACCCCCCCCCAACATTTCATCTACACTATTACAACCTTTAGGTTCATGATTAGTCAATGAGACCTCCTGGACAGATGACCCCATCAATGCGTCCTGAAGCCCCACTTCCCCAGAACCCCGCCGCACTAGGGAAGGAGAGAGACAGCATGGGAGTATGGATCCACCTTCCAATGCCCATCTTCAGCAAGGAAGCAATTATAGAAGCCAGACCATTCACCTTCTGCACCCCATGACGCTGGGCCCATACTCCCAGAGGGATTAATAATAGGAAGCTATCAAGGGAGGGGATGGCATACAGAGTTCAAGTGGTGGGAACTGTGCAAAGTTGCACCCCTCTTATTGTATGGTTTTTTGTCAGTGTTTCATTTTTATAAATAAAAATTAAAAAATAAAACTAAATAAGGAAGAATGAAATAGCCACATTTGTTTGTTTATTTACATAAGGAATACACAAACTACAAGAGGCTATAAACAACAATTATTTGGTAGTAATAAAAGCAAGTGCTCACTTCACTGAGCGATTGTAAATGTGGAGTGGGTACATTATATCCATCTTGGAATTATGCTTGGGCCACATGAAGCTCCAAGGAGGGAAGAGAGAGAGAGAAAAACCCCATACCAGGAGAAACGGCAGAAGAAAGAAGTTAAGTTGAAGGGGGGGAAGTTCTGCTCATGACTACCTCTGTCAGGCCACTTGCCAACAAACTTGAAGCCACCCATTCTGGGAGGTACTGTGACATCAAATGACTCACAACACCCAAGTATAAAGAAGTGTACCTATTTCAGTGAAGAAGAATTAACCCAGGGGAAGGGGAGACTGTAAAATGGTTCTGCATAAAATTTAATGCCTGAGTCTCTAAGGCCCCAGACACTACCATAAGCCATACTTGAGCAGTGCTACAGTAGATAGGTAGGACACACTCAGTATTTAAAATTATGTTATGTGGGATCAAGAGAGAGTTCATCACGTAGCGCAATGCCCCAGTCTGAATCCCAGCAATATATGGTGGGTACTATGGAAAAAGTAGCTCTGGTGCTGCAGTGTCTACAGATCTGTGCTGTGGAATTTAGAGATCTGATTTACATGAATTTGCCAAAGTGGTGGTGGGGGAATCCAAACAAAACAGAAGCAAGGAAACTGTCAAGAATTATGAAAACTACAGTGATTATCTTTGGGAGGAGGAAGGGTGGAGATGGTATCGAACTATAAAGTGTATATCTCATAATCTTGTAACTAACGATTAATAATAACTTTTAAAAAGCAGTTCAGAAGGGTGGAATCATTCACACACCAGGTGCAGTACCTAAACACACAAACCTATATTATGTCTTTGGTTGTAGGAAAAATAATGGAGTATTTTCCTATGAAACATGTATCATAACTTTTCTGAAAACCCAATAAATATCATTTAAAAAGACTATCAAGGAAGAATTAATATCATTGACATGAATAACCTACCCAGAGCCATCTACAAATTTAATGATATCTCCATCAAGATCCCAACCACATTTTTTAGGAAAATAGAACCAATGCTACAAATGTTTATCTGAAACCAGAAAACACCCAGAATTGCCAAAACAATCTTGAGCAGAAAGAACAGAACTGGAGGCATCACACTCTCAGATCTAAAAATTGTATAATGGGGTCAGGTCATCAAAACTGCTTGGTACTGGAACATGAATAGACACACTGACCAGTGGAATAGAAGTGAGATCTCAGAAGTAAGCCCCCACATATGGACATCTAATCTGTGACAAAGGTGCCCAGACTATTAAATGGAGAAAGCAGAGTCTCTTCAACAAATGGTGTTGGAAAAAATGGGGTAAAACATGCAGAAGAATGAAATTGAATCACTATAACAATAGTTTAATAATCAAAATATATAAAGAGCTTGCTAAACTCAACAACAAGAAAACAAATGACCCCATCCAAAAACGGGGAGAAGACATGGGCGGAAAATTCTCCACAGAAGAGACACAAAAGGCCACGAAACATGAAAAAAATCCTCCAAGTCTTTGATTGTCAGAGAAATGGAAATAAAGACAAACATCAGATACCACTTCACTCCTGTGAGAATGTCATACATCAGAAAAGGTAGCAGCAACCAATCCTGCAGAGGTTGTGGGGTCAAAGGAACCTTCCTGCACTGCAGTTGGGAACATAAATTGGTCCAACCTCTGGGGAGAGCATTCTGGAGAACTCTCAGAAGGCTAGAAATGGGCCTGCCCTATGATCCTGCAATTCCTCTCCTGGGGATATATCCTAAGGAACCCAACGCACCCTTCCAAAAAGATTTGTGTATACCTATCTACATAGCAGCACAATTTGTAGTAGCCAAAACCTGGAAGCAACTCAGGTGTCCAACAACAGATGAGTGAATGAGCAAGTTGTGGTCTATATACACAATGGAATACTACTGAGCTATTAAAAACAGTGATTTCACCATTTTCAGCCTATCTTGGATGGAGCTTGAAGAAATCATGTTAAGTGAAATAAGTCAGAAACAGAAGGATGAATATGGAATTTCAGGCAGAAGTTGAAAAACAAGATCAGACGAGAAGACACAAGTAGAACCTGGAGTTGGTGTATTACAGCATATTAAAAGATTCTGGATTGGGGAAGGAGGGAGAGTGCAGGTCCTGGAAAAGGATGACAGAGGACCTAGTGGGGGTTGTATTGATATGTGGAAAACTGGGAAATGTTATGCAGGTACAAACTATTGTATTTTCTGTGATATGTAAAACATTAATCTCCTAATAAAGAAATTTAAAAAAGAATATGAAAGAATATGGATCAAGGGTTGGGGTAAACAGCATAATGGTTATGCAAAGATACTCTCATGCCTGAGGCTCTAAAAACCCAGGTTCAATCCTGGTACCACCATAAGGCAGAACTGAGCAGTTCTCTAGTAAAAAAAAAAAAAAAAATGAATATGGCTCAAACACCAAGGAACTTCCTTCAGGTCTTCAACTGTAAGATTAAAAACCTCTATGTCATAAGTCAGTGAAGCTGGCAGATTTCATGAGCAAATCACATTCTTCCTTCTAAGGGAAGAGGCCCACAAGGGTCATGCCCAGCTACATACACCTGAAGGTCATTGCCCTGCAGCTCTCAACTTACAGCACTGAGAACTTCATCTCTGCGCCCTTCCACACCACCAAATATTGCCACCAGAGTGTCTGTCTAGCACAGACAAAAAAAAAAAAAAGGTCAAAATCACTTACATTTAGATACTGACTTTTGTATAGTAACTTGAAAAGTATGGACTTTGGGAGTCACGCGGTAGTGCAGCGGATTAAGTACATGTCTAGTAGAGTACAAGGACCAGCATAAGGATCTCCTATGGAGCACATGGCTCCCCACCTGAAGTGGAGTTGCTTCACAAGCCGTAAGGCAGGTCTGTAGGTGTTTATCTTTCTCTCCCCCTTTCTGTCTTCTCCTCCTCTCTTGATTTCTCTCTATCCTATCCAACAACAATGACAACAGCAATAATCTTCTTCTTCTAGCGTTTGCCCTTCTTCCGTAGCCAGTCAAGAGCGTCAGGTTGAGCCTGATGTAAAGTTTCGAGACCTCCTTTGAATCTGGAGAGGTGGCAGTCGTTGACTATGTGGTTCATAGTCTGTCTGTAGCCGCAGGGGCAGTTCGGGTCATCTCTGGCCCCCCAGCGATGGAACATAGCGGCGCACCGGCCATGGCCTGTTCGATAGCGAACAGAGGAGGGCCCAATCATAATGTGCTAGGTCAAAGCCGGGTTGACGCTTGCAGGGGTCTGTGATGAGGTGTTTGTTCTTTACCTCAGCTGACTGCCAGCTCTGTTTCCAAGAGACTGGAACAGAGAAGTTCAGTGTAGGTGTAGGGGACCAGATTGGGTGACGAGACGTCAAGCGTTGGACAGGGTGGGCGAAGATATCCGCGCATATTGTCAGGTCCGGTCGAGAGTAGACATGGGAAATGAACTTCGATGATGCCGCATCCCGACGAATATCTGGCGGGGTGATGTTGCTAAGGACTGGCAGCCATGGAACCGGGGTGGAACTGATGGTTCCAGAAATTATCCTCATGGAGGAATATAATTTGGAATCGACCAAGTGGACATGGGGGCTACGGAAGCATACTGGGGCACAGTATTCTGCAGTGGAATAGCATAATGCCAGAGATGATGATCGTAGTGTGGAAGCACTCGCACCCCATGAGGAGCTGGCCAGTCTTGCAATGATGTTATTCCTCGCGCCCACAGCAATAATAACAACAATAAACAACAATGGAAATAACAGGGAAAAATAAATAAATATATATATTTTAAAAAACTTGGACATCAGCTGTGTAAAGAACAAAAATGAGATTATACTGTAACTTTAAATATTTATATCTCATGTAAATTTAAAGGTATGAGCTCAAACTTTCATGAGCAGAAAAAATATACCTGTAGGTCTTAAAAATATTTTAGGACAGGCAAACATAACTTACTTTCATAGTATGCTCACGTGGCCATGAACTTGGCCCCAGTTTGAGCCTGACCCTCCTAGTACTGAAGGAAGCTATCCCGAATGAGGAGAAATACTTCTGAGGTAGTACTCAGGGGTGCACTGAGAGGGTAAGGGGGACAAGCAGGGAAGGAGAGAGGGAGGGAGTACTACTGCACTACAACTGAACCAGAAACCTACCTTTATGCACTGCATTGTTATGGGATTAATAATGCTAACTATGCCTCTAGATCCAGCCACAGCCAGCAGAAGATGGCTGGTATTGCAATCATATGTCCACCCACAAGTGTAAACATTTTCATCAACCTAGTGTCAGTTAAGAAGTCACTGTTTTCAAAAAATAAAAGGGTTACAATTCAACACATGGGGGTTCTCAAGAACTGATAAAAGTTTCTGACACAGAAGTTCTCATTTCTCTTTATACCATTAGATTTAACAAGCCTTTTCATCAAAAAACTACACGGGGGTGAGGAGACGTGATGGCACACAGGGTTAAGTGTACATAGTGCAAAGTGCACCGGCTCAAGAATCCCGATTCAAGCCCCAGGCTCCCACCTGCAGGGAGGGTTGCTTCACAAGCAGCAAAGCAGGTCTGCAGGTGTCTTCCTCTCCCCCTCTCAATTTTTCTGTCCTATCCAAAACAACAACAATAACAACAGCAACAACAATGGAACAAAGATGGCCACCAAGAGCAATGGATTTGGATTTGTAATGCAGGAATTAAGTCCCAGCAATGACCTTGGAGGCAAAAAGAAAAAAAAAGTATAGCATGTGATCATACAAAAGCAATGCCTTCCACTCAATATTTATTATTTGGCTCTTTGCTTCACTACTCAGCTCTGCAGTGACAGCCAGACACTGCTTGTGTACCTATGAAATTTATTTACCCAAACAGTAGCCAGGGCCAGGGAGGTAGCCCTGCAAGAGGCACACCAAGCTTGTGTGACTGAAACCCCTGAGGTTCAGCTTCATATGCCAAGACCACCATATGCCAGAACTAGGCAGTGCTCTGATCTCTTCACAACTTTCACAAGGATCAATAACTATTGAACAAATCAAGTGTCCATCACCCAAGGCTACAGCATACTGGCCCTTACTATATTCTCAATAGTTTAAAATACTTGTAAAAAACTTTATTTATACTTTATTTATCATTATTGAATAGAGACTAAGAGAAGTGGAGAGGGAAGAGGGAGAGAAGAGGAGACACCTGCAGAACAGCTTCACCACTTGTGAACTTTATCCCTTCAGGTGGAAAGCAGGGGCTTGAATATATGTCCTTGCACACTGTAACATGTGGACTCAACCAGGTGCACCACAGCCAAGCCCCTGTAATTATAATTCTAACTAATTATTTACCTTGTGAGTAGTCATAACTTGTTATTAGTCAAAATGTTCTGTGCCAGTTCTGGGACGTGGCATAATGGATAAAGTGGTGGACTCTCAAGCATTAGGCCTTGAGTTTGGTCCCTGACAGCACATGTACCAAAGTGGTAGCTGGTTCTCTCTCTCAAAAAAAAAAAAAAAAGTTTTGTACCATATACTTAAGTTGCCGATATATTGCATACCATAGTCACAGCTGTACTTGCATGGCTGAGAGTTTAGCTTTCTCCTGAACTAAGATGATGAAGAAAAGGTTTTGTAATGTTAGGTAATGGGGAATGTTCACAATATCACTTCTTTTAAAAATATTTTATTTTAATAAGAGAGAAAAATACAGGAGCGCAGGGGGTTAAGCGCATGTGGCACAATGTGCAAGGACCAGCATAAGCATCCCAGTTTGAGCTCCAGGCTCCCCACCTGCAGGGGAGTCACTTCACAGACACTGAAGCAGGTCTGCAGGTGTCTATCTTTCTTTTCCCCTCTCTGTATTCCCCTCCTCTCTCCATTTCTCTCTGTCCTATCCAACAACAACGAAAAGAAGAATAACTACAACAACAACAACAACAAAAAACAAGGGCAACAGGGAACAAATAAATAATTTCTTAAAAAAGAGAGAAAAATACAGACACAGAAAGATTAGAGTACTGCTCAGCTCTGGCTTATGGTCGTGCTCATGACCAAACCTGGGACTTCAGACCCTCAAAAGTGAAAGTCTGGGGGCCGGGCAGTAGTGCAGCGGGTTAAGTGCATGTGGCACAAAGTGCAAGGACCCGGGTAAGGAACCCTGTTCGAGCCCCAGGCTCTCCACCTGCAGGGGAGTTGCTTCAAAGGTGGCAAAGCAGGTCTGCAGGTGTCTACCTTTCTCTGACCCTCTCTGTCTTCCCCTCCTCTCTCCAGTACTCTCTGTCCTACCCAACAATGACAACAACAATAATAGTAACAACAAAGAATGATAAACAACAAGGGCAACAAAAGGGAAAAAATGGCCTCCAGGAGCAGTGGATTCATAGTGCAGGAATTGAGCCCCAGCAATAAACCTGGATGCAAAAAAAAAAAAAAAAGACAACAGAGAAAACAAAAATGAATGTCTTTTGCACCGAATAAGGGCAAGAGACTGGCATACATTAACAATGACTCTTTAGTCATCAGGCCACCCAATCAGTTGGGTCCTAGTCTGGGAGTCCTCATATTCCCAAACAGACATGATGGGCCTAGACCTCAAATAAATCCCTCTCTCCATTGTTACCGGTTATCTTTATCAGGAACAACACAATAGACCCCTTTTCAGGCCCCCATAAGACCTTGCCTTCAACATGGAACAACAATGGTAGAGAATGTTCCCAGTTCATCTTTCTGGTTCTTTTTCCCAGCCATGACAACATCTCCCAAGACAATAACTTGGGCGTACCTGCATATCAGATGTCAGGCTCAGGAAAAAAAAAAAAAAAACGCATGAGTACACTCATGGACACTTTCGAATATAACTAAAATAGACCTACTAACTATATACAAAATGGAAACACCCCAACTCTTCATCTGCACTATTTCAGCCTTTGGGTTCATGACTAGTCAACAATTTGTTTGGCTTTATATGTTAGCTCTTCTTTCAGCCACCAGGTTCCAGATGCTACCACTATGCCAACCGGACTTCCTGGACAGACGACCCCACCAATACACACTGGAGCCCTGCTTCCCCAGAACCCCATCCCACTAGGGAAAGAGAAAGAACAATTGGGAGTATGGATTGACCTATCAATGCCCATGTTCGGTAGGGAAGCAATTACAGAAGCCAGACCTTCAACCTTCTGTACCACATAATGACCTTGGGTCCATACTCCCAGAGGGATAAAGAATAGGAAAGCTTTCAAGGGAGGGGATGGCATATGGAGTTCTGGTGGTGAAAACTGTGCAAAGTTGTATCCCTCTTAGTATGTTTTTTGTCAGTGTTTTCTTTGTATAAATATAAGTTAAAAAATAAAAATAAATAATAAAGTCTTTTGCAGATCCACTATGCTGTCCCCCCAGCTGTGAATATGATTTTCCATGTCTAATATTCCTAGTAATTCATCTATACATCTAACCACCCAGTAAAAGTAGCATATCATAATTTTGATTATTAGGAAAACTGCAATGACATCATAGGTACTTGTTATAATTATAATATTACACAACATGTGCTATGCTGTATAGTTATAAGCACTTATGTATAAATCATATTAGCAGTCCTGGGAAACAATCCTTTTTTAAAATTTATTTTTTATGTAAGAAAAGTTAAATTAACAAAACCATAGGGTAGGAGGGGTACAACTCCACACAATTCCCACCACCCAATCTTCATAGCCCATCCCCTCCCCTAATAGCTTTCCCATTCTCTATCCCTCTGGGAGAATGGACCCAGGGTCATTGTGGGTTGCAGAAGGTGGAAGGTCTGGCTTCTGTAATTGCTTCCCCGCTGAGCATGGACATTCACTGGTCGGTGCATACTCCCAATCTGCCTCTCTCTTTCCCGAGTAGGGTGGGTCTCTGGGGAAGCTGAGCTCCAGGACACATTGGTGGGGTCTTCAGTCCAGGGAAGCCTGGCCGGCATCCTGATGGCATCTGGAACCTGGTGGCTGAAGAGAGTTAACATACAAAGTCAAACAAATTGTTGAGCAATCATGGACCCAAAGGTGGGAATAGTGGAGAGGAAGTGTTGGGGGGGGGTAGTCACTGCAAACTCCAGTGTACTTCTGCTTTCAGGTATATATTTCCACTTGTTTATGGATACGTGTCAACATATGCTCTCTCTCACAGAACCTTGTGTATATCTAGGTTTGGGGACTTTGTCAGAAAGAGATCCACCTGGGATGGAATTAGAGAAAGCTATGAAAGGAAAGTTCTCACCTGAGTAATGAAGATGAAGGGTTGTCATTCCACACGTGAAGTCTCTGACACAGTCTGAGCTGAAGCATGTTGAGGTGGCAATTGTTGCCTTGATTAGGTTGCGATTGGCTGATGCAATACTATTTGATATGGATTGGGAGAGGCATGCGGGAAAGTGGGCCCTATCCTAAGGTTCCAGGACTGGGAGAAATATAGGCTGTATAGTGGAGATGTGAGGTTTCTGTTGTCTTAGGGTTCAAAAGACAATGGATAATTAAGGTTACCATCACATTATTTTGTAATTGGATTAACTTTGAAAAGTCCTTTTGTTAGGGTTTGCTGTATAGTATCCAGTATCTTGTAAATAGCTGTGCAACTGGTTGCCTCTGAACCACTTGGTCGAGGCTTTTGAGAGAGTCTGCATATCAAATACACAGCCTGTCTTAAAAAGACTCAGTCTGTGTTTTTAAAACTTTGAGACATACAATTATTTTCCCCTCTCATTAATTAACTAGTGATTTATGTGACTACACTTTACTAGGAGTGTACATAGACACCATTCCCACCACCAAAAGACTGTGTCCCATCCCACCCACCCACCACCACCCAACACTGGCCCAGGAAGCTGCATGTCTACCCCTCACCACAGGGTTTTTACTTTGGTGCCCTACTTTCAATTTAGTCAGATCCTGCTTTTATTTTCCCTTTCAGCTCTTCACAGAATGGGAGAAGATCTTCACATGCCATATATCAGACAAGAAACTAATCACCAAAATATATAAAGAGCTCAGCAAACTTAGCACCAAAAAAGCAAATGACCCCATCCAAAAATGGGCAGAGCATATGAACAAAACATTCACCTCAGAGGAGATCCAAAAGGTTAACAAACATATGAAAAACTGCTCTAGGTCACTGATTGTCAGAGAAATGCAAATTAAGACAACACTGAGATACCACCTCATGCCTGTAAGAATGGCATACATCAAAAAGGACAGCAGCAACAAATGCTGGAGAGGTTGTGGGGACAGAAGAACCCTTTTACATTGCTGGTGGTAATGTAAATTGGTCCAACCTCTGTGGAGAGTAGTCTGGAAAACACTCAAAAGGCTAGACATGGACCTATCATTTGATCCAGTAATTCCTCTCCTGGGGTTATACCCCAAAGACTCCATAACACCCAACCAAAAAAAGGTGTGTATTCCTATGTTCATAGCAGCACAATTCGTAATAGCTAAAACCTGGAAGCAACCCAGGTGCCCAACAACAGATGAGTGGCTGAGAAAGCTGTGTTATATATATATACACAATGGAATACTATGCAACTATCAAGAACAATGAACCCACCTTCTCTGACCCATCTTGGACAGAGTGAGAAGGAATTATGTTAAGTGAGCTAAGTCAGAAAGATAAAGATGAGTATGGGATGATCCCATTCATCAACAGAAGTTGAGTAAGAAGATCTGAAAGGAAAACTAAAAGCAGGACCTGACCAAATTGTAAGTAGGGCACCAAAGTAAAAACCCTGTGCTGAGGGGTAGACATGCAGCTTCCTGGGACAGTGGGGAGTGGCAGTGGGTGGGAGGGATGGGGCACAGTCTTTTTGGTGGTGGGAATGGTGTTTAGGTACACTCCTAGTAAAATGTAGTCATATAAATCACTAGTTAATAGGAGAGGGGGAAATTAATTGTATGTCTTGAAGTTTTTTAAAACACAGACTGAATCTTTTTAATATATAGGCTGTGTATTAGATATGCAGACTCTCTCAAAAGCCTAGACCAAGTAGATCAGAAGCAACCAATAGCACAGCTGTGTACAAGATACTGGGTACTGTACAGCAAACCCTTACAAAAGGACTTTTCAAAGTTAACCCAATTACCAAATAATGTGATGATAACATTAACTATCCATTGTCTTTTTGAACCCTAAGACAGCAGGAACCTCACATCTCCACTATGAGCATCTACTTCCCCCAGGCCTGGAACCCTTCGATAGGGCCCACTTTCCCATATGCCTCTCCCAATCCATATCAAATAATATTGCATCTGCCGATCACAATCTAATCAACGCAACGATTGCCACCCAACATGCTTCACTTCAGACTGTGTCGTACTTTTTATTTTTTACTTCAATGTCACCAAGGTGCTCAGTGTCTGCACAAATCCATGAGACCATTCTAGACAACCATTTTTTCAGTGTGGATCAGCAACAGCAGAGAATGTTCCATCCTCTGAAGGGAGACTAGACATCATACTCCATGCTCCACATGAGGAAGATGGTTCCTGAAACTGGGGTAGCTTGGAACGTTCCTACTCATGACACAGAATGTGAGCTTAGATCTACAGGGACGCTGAGATCACATAGGATCCTAATCCGAATATGGGACCCACATCAGATCAAATCGATGGGGTTTACAGTCAATAATATTTATAAAGTTTCTCATATTTGGGAGTACTTTCATCCCTCATCCAGCTTTCTGGTCCTTTTTATAGCCATGACAACATCTCCCCAGAAAATAACATGGGCCCACCTGCATGTCAGATGTCAGGCTCAGAAAAACAAAAAACAAATAAATAAATAAATAAAAATAAAAAAAACAGGAGTATAGTCATAGACCCTTTGAAATATAACTAAAATAGGGCTACTATCTACAAAACTAAGACCCTCAAATCTTCATCTGTACTATTCCAGCCTTTAGGTTCATGATTAGTTAACAATTTATTTGGCTTTATATGTTAGCTCTTCTTTCAGCCACCAGGTTCCAGATGCTACCACCATGCCAACCGGACTTCCCTGGACAGACGACCCCACCAATACAAACTGGAGCCCTCCTTTCCCCAGAACCCCACCCCACTAGGGAAAGAGAAAGACCAGTTGGGGGTATGGATTGACCTGTCAATGCCCATGTTCAGTGGGGAAGCAATTAAAGAAGCCAGACCTTCAACCTTCTGCACCAAATAATGACGCTGGGTCATTATGGGATAAAGAATAGGAAAGCTATCAGGGGAACGGATGGGACACAGAGTTCTGTTGGTGGAAACTGTGTGCATCTGTACTCCTCTTATCCCATGGTTTCTGTCAATGTTTCCTTTTTATAATTAAAAATTTAAAAAGAATCAAAGGAGAAAGGGGGAGAAGAAGGGAGAAAAACACCTGCAGTTCCATCAGTGATCCAAAATTTACAAAACTGTCAGAATTTTTTTTTTTTGCCATCAGTGTTATCACTAGAACTCCATGCCTGCAGGATGAATGCACTATTGACAGTGGCCACTTCTCCCTTCTATTTATTTGATAGGGGGTGAGATACAGAGATAGAGAGAAAGACTAAGACACCTGTAGCACTGCTCCACCACTAGTGAAGCTTCCCCCTTGAAGTAGAGAATTCGGTTCTTGTACCTGGGTTCTCTTGCATGGTCACACATATGCTCTAACAGATACACAACCACCTGGCCTCTAACACCATCAGCTTTAGAGTTAAAAGCATAGCTTAGAATGAGCAATATACCTCTATACATATCCTTCCAATGCTCTTTGAGAACATATGTTCCAAATTTCCATTTACACACTGAGTCCCCTCAACTTTGGGACATGGCCATGAGACATAGAGGAATACCAACAAACATCCCTGATCACAGATCCAAGGTTTTATCATAAAATATTCTTCTCTTTACCCTTCAGATATGTACTATTCAATTTTACAGTTTGACAGAAAATTATTTAAGAGATTGTCTGCCTCCCAGAGGGAAAGATGAACAGAGGACTCTGAATTCCAATTCCACCAGGACCCACTGGGCAAGGGAAAATAAAACCATTCAGAAGTAGTAGGTGTGCCTTGGAAAGGAAGAGTAGGCAGGAGCATAAAGGGGGGGGGGCACAAATATATATAAATATAGAGAATTATAGAAAGAACAGTCAACCTCTATCTGTGTTTTTGGAGAAATATCGCAGTTTCTAGTAGAGGGAATAGGGATACAGAGTTATGCTGATGGGAAAGGTGTACCCCAGTTACCTTCTAATTTTGTAAACCAATATTAAATCACTAATGAAAACTTTCTGGTAAGTTTATAGATAAAAAAAGAAAGATCATCTGAGTTTTCACAAGTGTTTTGCTTATATGATCATCTTCATTATCAGTCTGGAATGCTCGTTGCTCTTTGTATTCAATTTCTGATCTAACCAACAACTGAAATGCTTCCATCTGTTGTTAATTGTTGCTACTGAACAAAAATGAAAATTTATACATTTCTGATTCTGCTCATTAAAAGCGAAAAGCAAATCTATAAAGATGGCATTGTCTTTCATATTATTTTAATGCTAATGGAGTAGCTTTTTCATATACTATATAGGGGGGCACCAATGAAATGAAATATCTCACTTGGAAAGTGTGTTGCTTTGCCATGTGCAGAACCCAGCTTGGAGCCCAGTCCCCATAGCACTAAATGAAGATGTGGTGCTGTGGTCTCTTTCACTCTGCCTCTCTTTTAGAGATATAAAGGTAGAGATAGGGTTGAAGATGAGTCTAGGTCATGAAAAGCCTTGTGGAGTGCACAAGCTACAATGCACATGGACCAGGGTATAAGCCACTGGCCTAACCTGCATGGGAAACACTTCACAAGTGGTTAAACAGTGCTGCAGGTGTCTCTCTGACTCTTTCCCTATCTATTGTCCTAATCCCCTCTCAAGTTCTCTGTCTCTAATCATTTTTTTTTGCCTCCAGGGTTATCTCTGGGGCTCTGTACCTGCACTAGGAATCCACTGCTCCTAGAAGCCATTCTTTTCCCATTTTGTTGCCCTTTTTCTTGTTGTTATTGTTGCCATTGCTGTTGTTGTTTTGGATAGGTCAGAGAGAAATCAAAAGAGCAGAGTGACAGATGCAATGTCAGGCCTGCTGTATGGCACAGCGCCAGCAGGCTAGGGCTAACCACAAAGCAGGGAGTCCTAAGACTAAATTGAAACTTTTTTGCTTACATTGATAATTTAAACACTTATTGGCAATATTGAAAATACACAAGTATTACCTGAGGACAATGATGGAGGCAAAGTCAGGCCTGCTGTATGACACAGCCCCAGCAGACTAGAGTTAACCACAAAGCGTGGAGTCCTAAGACTAAACTGAAGCTATTTTTTCTTACATTGATAATTTAAAGAAATCTGACTCAGAGTGGACTCTGTATGTGTGTATCTCTGCTCTACTTCCCTTTCTCCTCTTGCTACCCCTAGAATATACAGTGAATAGTGGATTTGCATAATTATCTATTATTGCTATTCCTTCTTTCCTTTCTCTGTCTTCTACACTTGGACTTGTTTGCCATTTTTTCACAGACTGGAGACATTGTTTGGCTAACTGGTAGTGAACAAATTATTTCAATCCTTGCTTCAGTTGCTATTATAATTCCTGAGGTTGGTGATTGCATTTGTCATGTATTTAGTACAGTGTTGCTTGTACTCGAAACAAAACAATTGAGGAACAACAGAACATAAAAATAAGAAACACATAAATCAAAAAAATGAGTATATCAAAAACAAATAAAACTGATACTCCAAAGAATGAAGACAAGAGCCCAGAAGAAACTACAAATCACCAAGAAGTAACCATAGATAAGAAAAGTATGTAAGCAATAACAAACTTATTAATCACAGAAATGAAAACAACATTAGAGGAAAGGAATGGCAGTATTAGGGAAACAACAGTTGAGACTCCCAATGAAACTGATTATCTAGAGGCAATTAGAGAACTGGAGACTTGTCTCAAGTGGCCTCCCCCAGGGCTCTGTTCTGGCTCCTACGCTATTTAATATCTACATCAATGACCTCCCAGAAACTTCTTCAAGGAAGTTCATCTACGCCGATGACATCTGCTTTGCAACTCAGGCATCCAAGTTCGACATCCTCGAGGAAACACTCACGAAAGACACGTCTCTGATATCTGATTACTGTAAAAAATGGCGACTAATCCCTAGCACTGCAAAAACGGTATCATCTGTTTTCCATCTACACCATGCCTCAGCCTCATGTGAGCTTAATGTGCAGCTTGGCGATACGAGAATCCATGCAGCCCAGCCAGTCTATCTTGGCGTTACTCTTGATCACACTCTGTCATTTCACAAACATCTCATAAAAACTGCAGCAAAGGTGGGCGCGAGGAATAACATCATTGCAAGTCTGGCCAGCTCCTCATGGGGCGTGAGCGCTTCCACACTACGATCATCATCTCTGGCATTATGCTATTCCACTGCAGAATACTGTGCCCCAGTATGGTTCCGTAGCCCCCATGTCCACTTGGTCGATTCCAAATTATATTCCTCCATGAGGATAATTTCTGGAACCATCCATTCCACCCCATTTCCATGGCTGCCAGTTCTTAGCAACATCGCCCCGCCAGATATTCATCAGGATGCGGCATCATCTAAGTTCATTTCCCACGTCTACGCTCGACCGGACCTGCCAATATACGCGGATATCTTCGCCCACCCTGTCCAACGCTTGACGTCTCGTCACCCAATCTGGTCCCCTATGCCTACACTGAACTTCTCTGTTACAGTCTCTTGGAAACAGAGCTGGCAGCTAGCTGAGGTAAAGAACAAACACCTCATCACAGACCCCTGCAAGCGTCAACCCGGCTTTGACCTAGCACGTTATGACTGGGCTCTCCTCAATCACTATCGAACAGGCCATGGCCAGTGCGCCGCTATGTTCCATCGCTGGGGAGCCAGAGACGACCCGAACTGCCCCTGCGGCTACAGACAGACTATGACCCGCATAGTCAATGACTGCCACCTCTCCAGATTCAAAGGAGGTCTCGAAACTTTACATCAGGCTCAACCTGATGCTGTTGACTGGCTACGGAAGAAGGGCAAACGCTAGTAGTAATAGTAGAGAACTGAAAGCTGAAATAGCTGAACTGAAGAAAGAAGTTGATGGAAGGGAAAGCAGACTAACAGAAACAGAAAACAGAATTACTCACAGCATGAGTTAGAGAGAACTAATAAAGATGTGAAAGAGCTCAAAAAGAGATTGAGAGACACTGAAAACAACAACAGAGACATATGGGATGATCATAAAAGAAATAACATTTGTATAACTGGCCTGACAGAGGAAGAAAGACAGGAAGGGGAAGGAAAAATTCTAGAGAAAATTATAGAAGAAAACTTCTCAGACCTGAACCACAGAAAGAACATCAAGATTCAAGAGGCCCAGAGAGTTCCAAAAAGAATCAACCCAGACCGGAAGACATCAAGACAAATCATAGACACAATGAGAAGAAGTAAGGATAAAGAATAAATCCTAAAGGCTGCAAGAGAGAAACAAAAAGTCACATACAGGGGAAAACCCATAAGACTATCAGCAGTCTTCTCCACTCAGACTCTAAAAGCCAGAAGAGAATGGCAAGATATCTATGGAGCCCTGAATGAAAAAGGGTTTTAACCAAGGATAATGTATCCTGCTAGACTTTCATTCAAACTAGATGGAGTCATCAAAACCTTCTCAGACGAACAACAGCTAAAGGAGGCAACCATTACCAAACCGGCCCTGAAAGAGGTTCTAAAAGACCTCTTATAAACAAGAACATCACTATAATACTTACAATATATCAGAGCAAACAAAAATTGTTGAACAATGGCACTACAATACATTAAATACATAATATCAATAAATGTCAATGGCTTAAACTCACCCATCAAAAGGCACAGAGTGGGGAGATGGATCAGAAAACATAACCCAATCATATGCTGCTTGCAAGAATCCCATCTGACACTACAAGATAAACACAGACTTAAAGTGAAAGCATGGAAAACTATCATACAGGGTAAGTGACCACAAAAAAAGGCAGGAACAACAATTATCATCTCAGACACAATAGATTTTAAATTAAATAAAGTAATAAAAGATAGACAAGGACATTGCATAATTATTAGAGGATCAAATGAGCCAAGAAGACTTAACAATTGTTAACATCTATGTACCCAATGAGGGACCATCTAAATACATCAAGCACCTACTGAAAGAAGTTCAAAAATACATCAATAGTAATACAATAATAGTGGGAGACTTTGATATCCGACTCTCAAACGTAGATCAACAAAGCAGAGAATCAACGAAGATAGAAGATAATTAAATGAAGAGATTGACATACTAGACCTCTTGGACATTTTCAGAGTCCTTCACCCCAAAACACTGGAATACACATTCTTTTCAAATCCATATAGCACATACTCAAGGATAGACCACATGTTAGGCCGCAAAGATAGCATCAATAAATTCAAGAGCATTGAAATCATCCAAAGTATCTTCTCACACCACAGTGGAGTAAAACTAACATATAACAACAAACAGAAAACTATTAAAAGTCAAAGAACTTGGAAACTAAATAACATACTCCTTAAGAACCACTGGGTCAGAGAGTCAGTCAAGCAGGGAATTCAAATGTTCCTTGAAACAAATGAAAATGAAGACACAACCTATCAAAATATTTGGGACACAGCTAAAGCAGTATTGAGAGGGAAACTTACAGCCATAAAAATCACATATTAAACAACAGTAAACAGCTCAAATGAATGACCTTACTGCACACCTCAAGGACTTAGAGGAAGAGTAACAAAGGAACCGTAAAGCAACCAGAAGTACAGAAATCACTAAAATTAGAGCAGAAATAAACATCGAAAATAAGAGAACCATACAAAAGATCAATGAATTCAAATGTCGGTTCTTTGAAAGATTAAACAAAATTGACAACCCCCTAGCCAGACTCCTCAAAAAAAAAAAAAAAAAAAAAAAAAACAGAGAAGACGCAAATTAATAGAATTGTAAACTATAAAGGAGATATCACGACTGCCACCACAGAAATCCAGAAAATCATGTGAAACATCTATGAAGAACTATACGCCACCAAGCTAGAGAATCTGGAAGAAATGGAAGCATTCCTAGAAACATATGCCCTCCCATAAGTGAATCAAGAAGAACTACAAAACCTAAATGCATTAATCACAGACAAAGAAATTGAAACCATTATTAAGAATCTCCCCAACCACAAAAGTCCTGGACCAGATGGCTTCACAAACGAATTCTACAAAACTTTCAGGAAACAGTTAGTACCCATAGTTTTTAATATTTCCATAAGACTGAAGAAACAGGAATACTCCCTTCCACCTTCTAAGAAGCCAACATCACACAGATACTAAAAGCAGATAGGGAAACAACAAAAAAAGCAAACTACAGACCAATATCTCTGATGAACATAGATGCCAAAATATTAAACAAGATCTTGGCCAACCGGATACAGCAGCACATCAAAAAAATTGTTCATCATGAACAAGTGGGATTCATCCCAGGAATGCAAGGCTGGTTCAACATCAGTAAGTCTATCAATCTCATTCACCACATCAATAAAAGCAAAGCCAGAAACCACATGATTATCTCAATAGATGCAGAGAAAGCCTTTGACAAAATCCAACACCCATTCATGCTCAAAACTCTACAAATAATGGGAATAGATGGGAAATTCCTCAAGATAGTGGAATCCATATATAGCAAACCTACAGCCAACATCATACTCAATGGAAAGAAGGTGAAAGTATTTCCCCTCATATCAGGGACTAGACACGCCTGTGCACTGTCACCATTACTCTTTAACATAGTATTGGAAGTTCTTGCCATAGCAATCAGGCAAGAGAAAGAAATTAAAGGAACACAGATAGGAAGGGAAGAAGTCAAGCTCTCACTATTTGCAGACGATATGATTGTATGCATAGAAAAACCTAAAGAATCCAGCAGAAAACTACTGGAAGTTATTAGGCAATATAGCAAGGTGTCAGGTTATAAAATCAGTGTACAAAAAACTGTGGTATTTCTCTATGCAAACACTAAACCTGAAGGAGAAGACATCCAGAAATCACTCCCATTCACTGTTGAAACAAAATTAATAAAATACCTAGGAGTAAAGCTGACCAAAGAAGTGAAAGACTTGTATACTGAAAACTATGAGTCACTCTTTAAGGAAATAGAAACTGATACCAAGAAATGGAAAGACATCCCATGCTCATGGATTGGAAGAATTAATATAATCAAAATGAATATTATCCCCAGAGCCATACACAAACTTAATGCGAAACCCATTAAAGTTCCACCAAGCTTCTTTAAGAAAATAGAACAAAAATACATTCATTTATCTGGAACCTGAAAACACCTAGAATTGCCAAAACCATCTTGAGGAAACGAAATAGAAATGGAGGCATAACACTCCCAGATCAAAATATATTATAAGGGCATCATCATCAAAGGAGCCTGGTACTGGAAGAAAAATAGGCACACAGAGCAGTGGAACAGAATTGAAAACCCAAATCTGAACCCCCACACCTATGGTTATCTAATCTTTGATAAGGGGGCCTAAAGTATTAAATGGAAGAAGGAGGCTCCCTTCAATAAGTGGTGCTGGGAAAACTGGGTTATAACATGCAGAAGAATGAAATTGAAACACCTTATTTCACAAGAAACAAAATTCAACTACAAATGGATCAAAGACCTGGATGTCAGACAGGAAACTATCAAATACTTAGAGGAAAACATTGGTGAAACACTTTCCCACCTAAACCTCAAGGACATCTTTGATGAAACAAATCCAATTGCAAGGAAGACTAAAGCAGAAACAAACCAATGGGACTACATCAAATTGAAAATCATCTGCACAGCCAAAGAAACTATCACACAAACAAAGAGATCCCTCACAGAATGGGAGATCTTCACGTGCCAAACATCAGACAAGAGACTAATCACCAAAATAGACAAAGAACTCAGCAAACTTAGTACCAAAAAAGCAAATGACCCCATTCAAAAATGGGCAGAGCATATGAATAAAACATTCACCTCAGAGGAGATGCAGAAGGCTAACAAACATATGAAAATATGTCCCAGGTCGCTGATTGTCAGAGAAATGCAATTAAAAACAACATGAAGACACCACCTCACTCCTGTAAGAATGGCATACATCAAAAAGGACAGCAGCAACAAATGTTGGGGTGGCTGTGGGGACAGAGGAACCCTTCTACACTGCTGGTGGGAATGTAAATTGGTCCAGCCTCTCTGGAGAGCAGTCTGGAGAACTCTCACAAGGATAGACAAAGACCTTCCATATGGCCCAGTAATTCCTCTCCTGGAGATATACCCCAAGGATTCCATAATGCCCAACCAAAAAGATGGGTGTACATCTAAGTTCATAGCAGCACAATTCATAATAGCTAAAACATGGAAGGAACCCAGGTGCCCAACAATAGATTTCCAAAGCCTGGACATAACACTGAATAAAATAACTTGAATATTAAAAATATACATAACTCCCCACACCTATGGACATCTAATCTTTGATAAGGGGGCCCAAAGTATTGAATGGAAGAAGGAGACTCTCTTCAATAAATGGTGCTGGGAAAACTGGGTTGTAACATACAGAAGAAGAAATTGAACCACCTTATCTCACCAGAAACAAAAATCCACTCCAAATGGATCAAAGACCTGGATGTCAGACTGGAAACTATCAAATACTTAGAGGAAAACATTGGTGAAACACTTTCCCACCTAAACCTCAAGGGCATATGCGTGTACACCTATGTTCAGCAGCACAATTTGATATATACATACATATATATATATATATATATATATATGAATAAAACATAGCTATTAAGCTAAAATTATTATTCCCATAATTATGGGAGATAGAAGAACACAGAGTGCATACTCTCCTGATTTACCCCATGTGGATATTTTAATTTATGTGCCTGGTGAAGAAGTGCCTTACCTCTTTGATATGGAGACATAGCCTCACACTGTATTTCCTTTGTGCTTGCTCTCCTGGCAATTAAAACAGTGGCTATAGTTGCTATCCCTCCCTTCCCTCCACATTGCTAAGCTAATGGGCCCCAGACAGCAGTGCTAAAGGTTAACTGATGACTAGGGAGTAAATTGAGCTGTCTCTAGACTGATGCATGCCAGGCACTAGGTCTCCCCTTTCTTTACGCACACCACAGATAAGGAAGATGTATAGCAATAACCAGAAAGATTGCCTTTGTCTATTTCTGCCTACTTTTTAATAATGAAAAAAACCTGCTCTCTCCACCCTCCTGCTGAGGGGGACCTCAATAAAACTGTGTGCTTTTCAAAGGTGCAGAGAGAACTTCCCAGAGTGACATGGAGTCTCTTAAACACCGGTGTCATAAAGTCCTCTAATGAACCAAATACTGGATCAAGTCTTGTGCTATGGGGATCATTTATGTAACATAATAAGTCCACCTTCTCTGACCCATCTTGGAAGGAGATAGAAGGAATTTTTTCCTGAGCCTGACATCTAATATGCAGGCTCTCTGGGGATTTTGTGTCATCGTTGGAAAAAAAAGACTAGAAAGCTAGATCAAGGAAAAGAGTAGGGAGAAAAATTTTTATTGGATGGTAAGTTCAAGGCTTTAGTCACTGAGCACCCACCAAGGAAGTCTTCCACTAGCATTGCTTCCAGGGAGCCTATGAGTTATCCAGGTCCTGGTCTATAGACCAGGTGTAACTCTCCTCTCTCCTTAGTCTCCAAAAACCTCAAACTGTGGGTTCAGGTATAGCAAACACAGAAGCTTCAAAGAGTCATCCAAACAGTGTTCCTTCCTTCCCTAGATGAGTGCAATACCCCAGAGGTTCCATCAGTGTCTAACAACACTGGCCTCCAAAGTTCTCTGCCAAGTACACTTTGACACCACTGGACTGGATCTGGTGACAGAACTAGAAAAAGGATGTTCAAACTGAAACCAAAACCCAAAGTCATCCCCACCCACCCTGCAGAAGAGTACCTTTTCAGACCTCAGTTTAGAAGAGACCATTAGCAGTCAGATTTAGCCTAAAACGAGAAGGAGAGTAAGTCTGTGACTTTTGCATAACCAAATCCAGACACTCAATCCTGGGAGACAGGCTTATTTCAGAATTATCAGGCTGGCTGGGGTGCTGCTCAGAAATGAGAATTCTCCTAATGTCCTATTCAGATCCAGTGAACAATATTTTGGCCCATTCCTAGAATTGAATTCAAGTTAAAAAGCATCAATGAAACACTAGACAGTAGTCTGTGACTTCTGCAAAACCAAGTCCAGACACTCACTCCCAGAAGACAAGCAGGCTTACTTCAGAATTATCAGGCTGGCTGGGGTGTTGCTCTGAACTGAGAATTCTTGTGCCCTATTCAGGTCCAGTGAGCAGACAAACATTTTGACCCACTTCTAGAACTGAATTCAAGTTAAAAACCAGATTGTATAGAATTACTGAAAATATCACACCAAAAGTCAAATAGGCAAAGACAATCTTCAAGGTAGGCCAAAGATTTTAGGTATCATCTCCTAAAACCAGTGGGAAATGTGACAGGGTCACACTTCCCACTTCCTTAACATAACTGACTCCATCTTAACTTAACCTCAACCTATTCAACCACTTTACTTGCCAAGAAAAAAGTAGATACTAGTGTTCTGAAATTATTAATTGTCCATTGTTAATTGTTTCTGTAACGGGTTGTCCTGACTGCAGCAACAGACCACCCTAACCACCACATGTTGGGCTTCTGTAACCTAGCTTGCTTTTGCACCTGCCCCTATAAATGGCTGTGCTACACTGAGCTCCAGACAGCACTATGAGCAGTACTTTTAGCTGTTGAGTGTAGTCACTGGTGGCTTAATAAAGACTCCCAAATTTCTGGGAGTTGGGTGGTAGCACCACAGGTTAAGTGCACATAGCACAAAGCTCATGGACCGGTGGAAGAGTCCCGGTTCTAACACCCAGGTCCCCACATGCAGGGAAGTCACCTCACAGGCAGTGAAGCAGGTCTGCAGGTGTCTTTCTTACCCCTCTCCCCCTCCTCTCTCTATTTCTCTCTGTCCTACCCAGCAATGACGACATCAATAATAGCAATAATACTAGCTACAACAATAGAAAACAACAAAGGAAACAAAAGGGAATACATTAATTAATTAAATGAATATTACAAAAACAAAAAGGCTCTCAAATGTCACTGAACTGGCCTCGGGTGGTCTGTGACGTGTACCTCACGACAACCATCCATATCTCTGGCCTTACATATAGTAGCCAGAGGAGCCTTAGATAACAATCTTGTAACAACCCAAGACTTAAAAGACAAGCTCTAGCTAGCCATCAACTCCACCACAGCTTGACTGGCTTCCCTCCAGCACCAGAGAAGCTCACATGCCCAGGTGGCACTTAAAACTGGAAGCACTAGACCTTCTGAAGGCAGAGAGAGGGGGAACCTGTGTTTTATTACACGGAGAGTGCTGTTACTGTGCAATGAATCTGGCCTAGTCAAACAGAAACTCTGGGCACTCACTAAGCTGAGAAAAGACCCTCGATCCTGCTATCTCTCTGACACCTTTCCCAGGGGACAGCTGTGAGAACAGGTTTCTGAGTTGATGTGGACACTGCACAACAAGAAGAATTGTAGCCACTTCTGCAAACCAAGGGGCTCAGCCTATCAAACCCATCCTGCTGATGGCTGTTCATACATCCTTTGGTCAAACACATTCTTGAGAAATCCAGTCTTGGGGGCCACAGGAAGAAGTATGAAGGTAAGAAAGCAAAAGGTAGGAACAGACCCATGGTGTCATTCTAGGAGCAATGTTATATGTGCATGCAGTGTGCCAAGGCCAGCAGTGCGGTATACTACAGTGTGGGGAAAAAAAAGTATTAGAGGACAAGATTCTATGGAGCTATCAAAAGCTTAAGGAGAAAGAATTAGTGTTCAAGAACCAGAACCAGGTAGTGCAATGCTTTGATTGAGAGGCGGTGCAGTGGGCGCAGCAGACAAGGCCACTGTAGATATCCCTCGAATTTCTGCCTGACTGGTGCCAAATTTCATGTGAGAATGAAGACTGGGTCATGGACAGGTTTCTAGGAACAGACTAAAGGCATGTTTGGTGCATTACGTTTAGGAGCTGATGCTACTTTCTGATCTCCTCACAGCTTATATAAATGCATTGGGGAGGGGTTTGGAGGATGAAAGGAGGGTTTACTCTACTATGTTGTATGAGTGCAGGGAAGAACATAGACAGCCACAGATTTTCATGTGCCATTCTGCTTGGCTTGCTTGGGCAAGGCCTTGAATTTGAAGAAGAAAGACCTTGACTTAAAAACTTCTCCTCAGCTAGCAGAAAAAATTCAAAACACAGAAAAGCCCAATCAGTTTGTGCCAGGAGCCATTTCTCTGCTTTATAGATGATAAGCTTTGAGACAATGGAACCCCTCAAGACCAATGTTAATTCCCCTCTGGGCAGGCCATTTCCCCTTAGGTAAACCATTTATCAGTAATCAAGTGAGTCAACACAAGTGAGTCAACACACAGTTTGGTTCCTGCCATTTGTTGCAAGGAACACTCCGCTTTGAAGTTTGCTCCCCCTTCTCCTCCTCCAGCATTCCCTCTCCTTCCCCAAAGCCTTATAATGCCTGTATTCTCAATAAAAATTTACAGCTTGATCAGAAACTTGTCTTGCTGTCGTTCTCTCATGTCTCATGTTTCTTCATTTCAGGTTTCATTGGGTTCCTAGCCCCTGTTCACCGCCCTGCTGGTCAGGGCATTCTGGCGCCCGGAACATGGGGCGAAGAAGCCTTCTGGACCTAGAAACTCTGCTGATCGAGAGGGTAGGCCTACCCGAATTCACTGAGTCACCATGGCCCGAGGGGGGTAACGCAAAGACTCGCATAGATAGCCACGGAGATACCTGACCGTGAGTCGCATCTGGAGGATTGTGTCACAGCGGCTGAGGTAAGCAATACCATGGGACATGAATTTAGCAAACAAGATTTATTTATTAAAGGAGTCACTCAAGACACGAGGAACTAGGGTTAAAAAGAAAGAATTAAAGAAGTTTTTAGATTATATTAAAAATATTTGCCCCTGGTTCCCCCAGGAAGGCACTATAGATGAGAAGCGTTGGAGGAGAATTGTTGATTGTCTTAACGATCACTATCAGTCTTTTGGTCCTGAACGTGTACCTGTTTCTGCCTTTTGTTACTGGAATTTAATTAATGATATCTTAAAAATCTATAATCACCCTGATATTAAAAACCTTATTACAGAGGGTGAAAAGGTCCTCCGGCAACTTTCTAGTCCGCTGTCCAGGACAAAGTCCCCATACCCATGCCCTTCTGTGATTATTGATCTTGATCCCCCAGTACCCAGTCAAAATGAAAGCCTCCCAGCACCCATTGAAAGTAAAAGCCCTGTTCCCCTCCCTACAGGTTCCACCTCACTCACTAAAGTTCCCTTTATTGACCCTCCTATTGCTAATTCACATGAGAATGAAAACCAGCATTCTTTCCCCCACCTCTATCCAGTTTTACAAAACCCTCCCTCTCCTGAAGCACTTCCCGCAGAGAATGAGGCTTTGCTAGAAAAAGAGGCTGCCAGATACTACAATCCCGATTGGTGTCCTCTTCCCTTTAATTCCCCTCCCTATATCCATGACCCTGCTCTCCAGCCTGACCCTCTCCTTGACAATCCTTCTGTCAGGTGGGCATGCTCAGGAGCCCTTCCAGGAATTTCCACCCTCCGCAAGGTCCTTGCTGACCGGAGAGAGCAGCTTCAATTAATGAAAGAAATAGCTGCAGTCACAGAAGAGCTTACATTTTTAGCCTTACCAAAAAACCCAATCCCTAAAACTAAAACTAAGACTAAACCATCCAAATCAAAACCGGTTTTGGCTTTCCCTGTTACTTGGAGCCAGGCTCAAACTGGCTAACCCTAACACCTTCACTCTTCCTTGTCCAGACTGCCTCCCTACACCACCGCCCCTCCGTTTTGTGCTCCGGTCCTTGACTTGGCCAATAATACTGATTTGACCACTTTCTTTAAAACTGTAAAATGTACCTTAGCCCAGAAAAAGAATTCCAAAGATTTTTCTCTGCGTGGCGGCGGTAAACTAAGCCCGCCTGTTCCGCCCTCGCAGCCAATCATGGCACAGAGCTACTGCTCCACAGATTGGCAAATTCAGTCAGTCAATCATTCCCCTAATCCACAAAGCCCCCTCCTTGGGGGGGGTAGAGAGTCTGTGAATTAAGAATCCAAAATCCAAAGCGGTTTTTCAAAGGGAAAATTTTCCTTTCACCAAGAATGTATGTTTTAAGTCTGTGCTAACCTTGTTTTCATTATTGTGTGTTAACCCCTAAGTAACTAAAGTTTGTTTTAAGTTTTAAACAAGATTTAGTTAAGCTAAATGTGGTTTTAAAGATCCAGACTCATAGAGTTGGCACACCTTTACCAGAGTAAAATATAGGACAGTTTCGTCCTTCTGATAGCTAATATCAGCATCAATTCATTAGTTGAAAAGATTTTCTGAGATATCTATGCATGGTAAAATGCCTCTACAGTCTCTCTCACTCTTGTGAAAATTGTAGATATTACCAGCACCTCAATATCAACTGCCACTGTTTGTTAATTTAATTCCATGCTTAAACTGACTTTCTAATAACCCAGTCAGTGTAGAGCAGTGGCCTTGCCAGGAAAAAAAAGGGTTAAACGTGCTATTCCTGGTCTGATAAAAAAAATTTTTATTCAACAGATGTGATTCAACAACATTATTTAGTGTAAAATGGTCATATAAAAGAAATGTTAACAGTAAAAATTTATTTTAACATTTCAGCTATAAGGTTTATCTTAGCTTTTTAAGTTACCTATCCAAATCAAAGTGAAAGATCAATTAAGTTGTGTACCCACCCTTGTTCATAGCTGCCCTAAGGGTGTGATAGCTTTGTGATAAACAAAGGTCCTAGCAAAGAAAGTTTAACATTTTACTTAAAATTGTTTTTAAGACTGGCTTGGGTTAGTAAAAGATAACACAATAGTTATGTTAATTATTTACATGCCAGAGGCTCTTGCGCTGGTTTTCCTCTTTATATCTTCCTGCTTTTAAAAATTATCTGGTTTGTTTTAAGACACTGCCAGAGGTTTATTCTTGATAAATTAAGGTAATACATTGTGTTTTTGGTCTGATAAAAGATTTGTTTTGACAAATCCTGATTTAACAAAATTAATATTTTGAACATTTAAACTATGAGGTTTTATTTTAGCCTTTTAAGTCGCCATATTAGAGTTCTAATAAACAAAATCTATTAAGAGTTTTATATCTATGCTTACTCATGATAGCCTTGTGATGAGTAAAGATCTTTGTAAACTAAAGGTATAATAGTGTGCTTAAACTGTCTAATCAGTTTAAAATAATGCCAAAAAAAATGGTAAACATTTTAGCATGTCAACACATTAGGTATTGACTTTTATAACATATTGGTATATTCTAATAAAGAGCCTTCTAAAATCATAGAAAGTCTCAAGTCAATTCTAACCATTAGATCATCAATTAACTTGGTACAAGTTCTCTCCCTAAGTAAATAATTATAGGTACATCTGCACATGAAGAACTGACTGCTCATATGGTAAGATTTAAAACTAAACATTTTTAATTTTTTATTTATGGGTGTGTGATGACTCCTAAAGTCACTCATATCCTAAAATTTTTCTCATTTTTTTACAAGCCTCTTAAAAAAATTTTAACGCTTGACCTGCCATAGTGAGAACACTTTACTGGCTCCTACATTGTTTAATTAAGATCTTGCTATTCAGACTTTTAAGATTAATCTCCATTGATAAAAGCCAATGCTCTCTGACAGATTGATGTAATTCACCTGCCCATGTTTAGTAAACAAAAAAAACTTTTTTTTTCTCAGTTGATATTTTTTCTAAATTTGTATGGGCTAGAGCTCAAACAAGAAAAACTAAAACCCTTAAGCTTAATTAATAAAAAAGAAGGGAAATGCACCCCCCAGTATTCAGTTGGCTAAAGTGTCAATGAAGTAACATACTAAACCTTTTTAATATTTACAAAAATTTGAATTGTCCATTTATTATATCTCATTGACAAAGCCACACACTTTTCCAGTCATAGAGACATATTCTTTTTATCTTTTTTCAACACTGGATGTCCATGTTTGTTTTCCTTTTATTATGCTGGATGACATTGCTGTTGCAAAATCCACAGAGTCCCTGTTGGCAAGTCCTTACCACAAAGGACGCCATGGCAGTATATACTCCAGCTAACCTCACCAGCTTATCCAAGTCTTCTCTTTTTGCTGACCTACCACTGCTGACTTCATCTTTGCATGTTTATTGACTGCTCAGTTTTCTCAAAATATTCCTCGATGTTCAAGGAACCTCACCTTGACTTCTAATGTGTATGCACCTCCTCTGTGTTTTGGTAAACACCATCCTATATTTTCATGTCAATTCTTCTCTACCTGGTCCTTGCCTCCTAGTTTTGCTTGTTCCACAGCTGACCAGAAGAAGAAACTTTCATCAGTTGGCGCTGACCAGAAGACCAGACGTTCTGTTTCTTCCCCTGGACATCACATCCACTGACTGCTTCCCTTAGACTTGCTGGTGGCACGCTAGGACACTCTATATATTCCTCCCATGAATTTTCTGACAAATTACAACAGGTTATAGACTCCACCATAAATAGTCTTGAGTCACTACAGAGCCCCTTATGAGAACCTTATTAGTCTTTTGTTAATGATTACCTTAAGACCCTTTATTTTTAATAAGATTACTGATTTTATAAAACGGCAGATTGACTCCTTGGCATCAAAACCTTTGCAAATACATTATCACAGACTTGATTTGGCTGACAGAGGCCTGGATGAACCTGAGGATGACAGACCCCCTTTTCGGGTGGCATAAAACTCAGAATTATGCATTGAGACATCCAACCTTGGCAGGGTAAGACACATGGAGAGTTCATGACTGGCCCTAGCTCACCCCACCCTGCTTCTCATCTCACTCTCCCCAGTCACCCTCTTAGGCTGTCCCTTGTCACTCACCCCCTCATGAGATGAGGTTTTAGATCAGTTAATGGAAACGAGCAGCTTTGTGTGGGAATTCATTGACCAGAAGAGGGTTTTGGCTGAAAGTAAGCAGTCCTGGTCCCTTCAATTATCTGAGAAGTAGGGTTCACTGTGTGGGCTCATGGCATTGACTTTTTCTTTCCCTTTTTTTGTTTTGGTGAAAATTTTTATTTATTTTGGATAGAGATAGGGAGAGAGGCAGAGAGAAACCTGCTTCACTTCCCTCCTGAAACTGAGGACCGGAGGCTTGAACCTGGGTCCTTGCACACTGTAATGTGTGCCTTCAACTAGGTGAACCACCACCTGGCCTCCAACTTTACCTCTTATTCAAAATAGTGAGAGCAAAACTAGATTTCCCACTGAATCCAAAGGAGAGAGGACTTGGGGGGAGATGGTGGCAGTGGATGGAGTCAGACTCTTGCCTTCCCTCCAGGCATTTAGCAGAAAGATGTGCAGAAGAAGATCGAAGGAACACCATCAATCAACGCCTGACAAAAGAATGGGATAAAGATGTTGTGCTGAAGCATCAGCGAGATGAAGATGCCAAGGCCTTTGACAAGTAATTGCCTTCTGGGGTTGCAAGTTGCCTCCTCTCCCCATTTCCTCCACTCTGATCTGGGGATCTATAGAGCTTCATGCAAACGAGTGGGGATTGCCAAGGGAACTCTATAGAGGACAGAAATCTGGGTTTAGTGTGGGATAGCTGTGCTGCCTGCTAAATGTCTACCAACTGTGTTTTGGTCTGCCTCTACTCTAGGAAGCTTTGTTTTCCTATTGTGGAGGGTGAGGGATAGAGTGTGGGCATTTCTCTTTGGAAATAATAAGTTTGAAGCAGAGAGAGTGACTTTCCATCCCAGGCTTACTGAGTGTTCAGTTAAGAGGGGAGCTGAAGAATCATGGGTAAATGGGCAGTCAGTTAGGAATGGAGTCATGGGTAATGGGTGCTATACAAAGTGAGACACCCAGCAGGGAACAGGCCCAGACCATCCACCCAGAGGGTGCCTGTCCCCTCTCCTCAGCCCTCTCTCTCTACTCACCACCCAGGAGCAGAGCCTCTAGCCCCAGGCCATGAAGGCTGACAGCTAGCCTGGGAAAGGCTGATGATCTTTTGTCTTATGTTCATTTGTCAATGGGGAAAGTTAACATGTGCCTGACTGAGAATGTGAAAAACTTGACAAAACAGATGGAGCCTATCCCTTCAGATGCTATCAAAGCCTCAATATGCCAAACTTAATTTTTCTGCCCAGTGCTCACCTCAGGCTTATAGTGGAGTTGGGGATCAAACTGGAACATATAAGGAAACAAAAATCATTTGCAAAACCTCTATGCTATATCCCCAGCCCCCAAGTATTCTAAATGACTAGTTAATAAGTTGTTATTGTGGGTAACCCATGGATAACTCCTCATGTTCCTCCTTGCTCTTCTACTCTTCTTCCTCTCTCTACTCCTCCTTCACTCTGGCTGATGATGATACAGAGGATTGAACTTGGGATCTCAGAGCCTCAGACATGCAAGTCTTTTGCAGAACCGTCATGCTATATTTCCCACTAGGATATAATCTCTTCTAGAGAAGATGTTTTGATTTTAGTGGAAGGCATTTTCTCCCCCTCTCCCATGTAGGGCCCATCATTTGTGACAGTGAGTGAGAGGAAAAGGGCAGGCTGGGGGCAAGGGGAACAGGTACTGGGGGGGGGGTGTCACTGTCCTTGTCTCCTTTTCATAGTTTTGAGGAAGGCCTCTCACTATTGCCTGTGCCTCCTCCCCAATTGTCCTGGTATTAGGGGCTAGAGGGTTGAGAGTGGACTGGGGGGCTTGAGGGAGGAGGCACCCAACTGAAGAGGAGGCACCCCACTAAACAACCCCAAATACCACCCCCTACTGGGGATTAATTGAACTGCCTCTACCCCATTTAGTACCCCAAAGCACTCTATCCCATTCAACATCCCCCACCCCAATCACCATCCTTCCACCTTCCCAGTCCACACTCAGGGCAGCTGGGGACAAGACATCCAGCCTAAGACTGGTTGTGGTGTGCTCGCCTAAACCCCTACATCCACCAGTCCACCCCACACCACCCCATCAAACCCCCTCCAATTAGGCCACCCTCTCTCCCCGCAGTCCCCATCCCCAGTCCACCCTCAACCTCACAGCCCTGATACCAGGACAGCTGGGGAGGAAGCACTCAGTCTAACTTTGGATTCCCTATCTGTCCTCCCCCGCCACCCCCCACACCACAGAGAGGAAAAACAAAAGAAGGATCTAGAGGATGAAAAGATTCTGTGGAGATACCACTCTAATCCTAATTTCTTTGCTTTTTCTTTTTGCTCCCTGCCTTATTAGGTCCATTATGACCTGCATTCAAGAGCTATGCTGAGTATCTGTCAACCAGCTTCTCCTACACTCTTACATTCTTCTGCATGTTGGGCCCCGGAAGACCTATTATTACTTTTAACCCCACCCCCATATTGCCCCTGTTTAGCAGGAAGCAGCCAGAATGACCTTGGCACCCTATATGACCAAAAAGGTCAGAATGATAAATCTGGGAGTGCCTGACCATTGAAGGCACTTGTGGCTAAAAACACTCAGTCATAAGAATGTGTTACCCAGCAATACTAGCCCATCCCTGGAATGCCTGCTGGAGGCTAGCAGTTTCCTAAATCACAGACTCACCACACTTAACATCATGGAAAATACCCACTGAACTCTCACCTAAGTTTCTTTTTCTCCTCACCTATAAGAATCTCCCTCCTTGACCCTGGCTGCGACTTCATGCCCACCCCCACCCCCGGCCCACTTGGACCTGAGAACCTTGCCTCAGGAGCACACAAATAAAGCCCTTGTTGATAATATTCATGGCCCGACTTTTTCTGTCAGGTCCATTTCGCCACCACCCACCAGACCACACAATCATGAGATAGCAGGCAGGCACTGGTCTCCACAGACAAGCAAATGATGGCGTGGCTTCCACTGAACACACACAGGGCTGTGAGAACAAGGATTCTGAGTTGATGTAGACACTGCACATCAAGCTGAATTGGGGCCACTCCTGCAACCCGAGGGGCTCAGCCTATCAAACCCATCAAGCCTGGCCGACACTCCTACCTATGATGGTTGTGGGCTTCTCCCACCACACCACCTCCTCCAAGGAGCCCATCTCAGCATTATCCTGGGCAAAAGTCTCTTTCTCAGGGCTCAGATGGCTCCTCCCCTGCAAGAGAGAAGGAAGGCATGTGGCTGTGGGAAACCTAGGCAGTGTTGCTGCAGCTGAGTCACAGAGAGTACTCTGTGTACTTCTGAGAGAGAAAGAAAGAGAGAGAGAGAGAGAATGGGAGTTAAAGAGACCATAGCTCCTCCAGTGTGGTGGGGGGCTGTGCTCAAACCTGGGTTGTGCACAGGAGAAAGGAGAGCACTATCTGAATGAGCTATTTTGCCTGTCTCCCTCAAAGCCCCCACCCTAACCCTGTTTCTTTTGAATATGTGTATATATTTCATATATGCAGTTTATATTTTTTAAAAGATTGTATTTATTTATGAGAAAGAAGGAGAGAGAAAGGACCAAACATCACTCTGGCACATGTGCTGACGGGGATCAAACTCGGGACCTCATGCTTGAGAGTCCAAAGCTTTAACACTGCGTGACCTCCCGGACCACGTAGTTTACATTTCTTTCTAACATTTATTTATTTACTTTATCTTATCTGATAGAGCAGAGAGAAACTGAGAGACAGGGGGAGATAGAACCTACAGCACTGCTTCATCACTTATGAAGCTTTCCTCTTGCATATAGCACAGACCGGGGGCTTGAACTTGGGTCCTTGTGCATGATAATACACACACTTAACCAGGTGCATCACCACCCATACATATATATATATGTGTGTGTGTGTGTGTGTGTGTGTGTGTGTGTGTGTATTTCATATATGTATATTCTAGAGGGATTGCATTATTTACCCATTTATTTTTTTAAACAAAGCACTGTTCAGTTCTGAGTTTTGGTTGTGCTGGGGACTGTACCCGTACCTCAGAGCCTCAGGAGTAAAAGCCTTTTTGTAGAACCACTGCAATGTCTCCTCAAGTTGCTAACCCCCAGATTCTTGGTCACCTGACAAAACCTTCAGACCAAATGGGTCAGGAGGGCTGATTAGTGGGCCAGCCTCCAGTTGAATTATTTATTATAGAAAGGTGGGCTTGTTGGAGGCCTGCCATCATGACTGGCCAGCTGTCACTCTGGGTTCACTGTCAACCCTGTGTCACAGTGAGGCATAGTTTGGGCCACTTAATGGAAGCCACAAGTGGACAGTGGGAGGCATAAAGGTGATGGGACCTGGTGTGCACCCCCCACCCTCCCCCCATGGATTCCCTGGCAGGTACCACCAGGGCAAAACCAGGGAGGACCTGATGGGCTTCCCTCTACCCAGCCTGGTGGGGAGTTGCTGGCCTCCAGCAAGGACTCTCCTGTTACAACCCCCTTTTTGGTGGTCGCTGGGACATTCCAGGTCCCAAACAGAACAGCAGTAATCCCCTGAATCAGAGCCATGCATTTCCTCTAAAGTTCTGTAGAGAGTCAGCCCAAGGATGAAGGACCCAGGCCCCCACCTCCACCTCCCAACCCCAACACCAGGACTGCTTTACTTGGCCTGCTCTGTCTCAGCATGGTGGCAGCCCTGACAGGGCAAGAGGGAAAGGCAGGGGGCAGCAGGTGCAGCATGCCCAGCCACTGGGTTGGTAGTGAGCAGAGCTGCTCCCCAGAGACTCCTGTCCCTGTAGTGTCCCCTGCCTGCAGTCACAGGCCCATGTTGGCCCTGGGGACAGCTATCCAGTCCCCATAGTTGAGGGCTCTACTCTGGACCCTCCTGGGTACTTCCCTCCCAGGACATCCTTGTCAGTGTCTGCAAGAAGCTCCTCCCACATCCTGTAGGTCTTCATGGCCACCAGAAAGGGAACCCATTGCTCACACTTCATCATTCCCTGCAAGTGTAGATACCAAGGATATCTGGTCTTTCGAGACAGAGAGGAGAGGAATCTGTCATATGGCTTCACTGCTCATGCAGCTTCCTGCTTCCTGTTGCAGGAGGACTGTGGTCTTGAACATGGGTCCTTGAGCATGATCACCTGTATGATCTACTGGCCATGCCACCATATGACCCCATATATTAGTGCTTTAAACATTTACTGTATCTGCCCCAGGTCTTTGTTAGCTTTTTCTGTGGACAGAGGCTGAAACTGTGGCTCACAAAGGTGCTCTTGTACTAGCTGGCTGCATTATTTAGAATGCCCTTTACATGTTTCATTCCATTTTTTTTTGCCACCAGTGTTCTTGATAGGGTTCAATGCTTACATGATATATATATATATATATATATATATATATATATATATATATATATGATAGATGTTAAGAGACAGAGAGAGATTAAGAGTGAGAGAGATAGAAAGAGGAGACACACCATGGCACTGCTCCATTGCTCAGGAAGCTTCCCTCTTGTAGGTGCTCCCATGTGGTGTCCAGAGGCTCGACCCTGCGTCCTTGTACAGTCACAGATACATGCAGTCATGTAGTACTCATCTCCCTGGATGCGGCCATAGTCTCCAAGGTCTAGACCAGGGTGCAGTGGCTTAGCAAAGCCCCAGCACTCTCTCCCAGGTCACAGCGAACCCTCAGCCATGAGGCACTGGAGGCCTAGTGGCACGCTGGCAGCAGGTGGTCTACATTCAGCATCATAGGCAGGCACTGGCATGGGATGATGACCCTGCATGCCGTTTAAAGCACCAGCTTGCCCACTCGGATGCCCATGCCGTAGCAGCCCAGGTCCCCCAGGCCAAGGATGTGTTCCCCATCTGTCACCACCACAGCAAGCAAGACAGGGGGAGTGCTCCTGCAGTGGTCCTCCTCTGGATGCCAACCTGCCTGAGCCAATGTGGGCCCTTGTACCCTCGACTCCCTTTTAAGGGTTGGTGGTTGCTGCAGGCTCAGTGGAGGAAACCCATCTGCCATCATCCTTCAGAGAAACCAAGGCTACCCTGCACCAGGATCTGGGTTCAAATCCTCAGCCCCCGCGATACCTGGAGGCCTTGTTCTGACTCACTCTCCCTCTGTCAGGCCTTCCTGTGCGTAGCTGACAGGTGGGTGAGTCAGGCCTGACAGGTGTGCTGACTCTTCCCTTTGGTGCTCTGGTGGCTTTCTTTCTGGTCCAGGCTGAGAGGACCAGTCCAGCACAGAGCAACAGCACAGAAGAGAAGATCCCTACCTTAATGTCATCCTCAGGCCATGAGTTGAGTATGGTGGCAATGTGGCCTTTGTCATGAATGGTGATGAATAGCCCACTAGGAGAGACACAGCCACAGTCACCAGAGGACTCCAGAGCCCAGGCATGCACATAACCAGGCTCTGTCCTCAGGTCTGGCTAGAGGTTGTTATTTAGGAAGCCACATCTTGAGTGCAAACCTCCTCCCACTAGACTGTCTATTCTGTGGGACCAGAAAATACCTGTCTTCTCACCGGTGCCACCCCAGAGCCTACCCTACCATCACCCTCCACAGGGCACTTGTGAGCTTGTTGGATCCAGGACACTCACATACACACAAGTGTACAGGTCTACATCTTACTTTTTTGTTTTTCGTTTTTTCAGTGAATAGAGCCTCTGGACATATGATCAGAGTCACCTCAAAATGAGGATGACATGGGACCAGGGGCATGACCTAGCAGTCCATAAATGAGGGTGGAGTAGCGTTACTTTTGCTAGAGAGTGATACCATAGCCAGGTATTTCCTGCTAACTCCCTGGGGGACTGGATCCAGCTAATAGGCATTTGGAAACCCTAATCCCAGTGAAATTACTTGGAAACTGGGTTTTTTTTCCTGACACATTCAAGGTAAGAGCACCTGTCATCTAGTCTGTTGTTTGTCTCCAGAGAAGAGGGGAAGAGAGGGACACACAGGGAGAGACTGTGGTGGTGGTGGGAGACTGGGTGAATGCAGCAGAATCCACAAACTAAGGAGGGAATAGGCTTGCTTGTGAAGTTCAGAAGCTACAGAGGCAAGACAAGACTCCACCCCCCCCCCAACCCCTGGCATATTTTTTAGAAAGCACATGACCCTGCCAATACCTTCATCCCAGGCTGCATGCCTCCAGCATTGAGATGAGACATTTCACTGTTTGAAGGCAGAAGTTTCTGATGTATTTTTCAGAAATAAGATGCGGAGGAATCAAACTCAGGGGCTCATGCATGTGCTCTGCCTCTGAGCCAGCTCTGCAGACCATCCCCCGCCCCAAGCAATTTTCCTGGGAGAAATAATGGTTTATAGGACAGTTATTGACATCTGAGTACCATTTCTTATATCCTTGTGATAGGTGGAGATCTCCAGGGCCAATAGACACATGAATAAATGTCCAGTCACTGATTATCAGAGAAATGCAAGCAAGAACAACAAAGAGATGCCAGCTGTGAGAATGTTAGACATCAGAAAGGACAGAAACACCAACTGCTGGCAAGGGGATGGGGAGAGGGAAAGCCTTCTATACAGCTGGGGGGAATGAAAATTGGTACAACTCCTGTGGGAAGCAGTCTGGAGATTCTTTTTACTGTTATTATCTTTTCCTTTTATAAATCATCCACATGCCCCATAGGGTTGAGTCTCCACCAATACATCTTGATGTGAATGTTACCAATGTAGGTGACTGTGACAGAACCCACAATTCGCAACTCTGGCTACTTGTCTTTGTTTATAGAACATGTTCTTGACATCTTTTAATTTTTTTTATTATTTATTTATTGAGTAGGGGCAGAAAGAAATTGAGAGAGAAGACAGAGATGAAGAGAGAAAGAGCCACTTGCAACAATGCTTCACCTTTTCTGAAGCTTTCCCCCTGCAGACAGATATGTGTGTGTGTGGACCAAGGGCTTGAAATGGGTCCTTGTGTATTTTAACTATTGTACTCTGCCAAATGCACCACTGCCTGGTCCCCATCCTTGACATCTATAGAGCAACACATCTCTCTATTCTTTTCCCTTTTTTTCTTTATTATTTTTCTTAATGGCTTTTTTCTTAATGGCTTTTTCTTAATCTCTTCTTCTTATTGTCTACTGTGAACAGTAATGACCATTAAAAAAGAAAAAACCGGGATTTCGGTGATAGCGCCGCAGTAATTCAGTGCAAGTGGTGCAAAGCGCAAGGGTAGGAGTAAGGATCCCGGTTCGAGACCCTGGCTCCCCATCTGCAGGGGAGTCGCTTCACAAGCAATGAAGCAGGTCTGTAGGTGTCTATATCTTTCTCTCTCCCTCTCTGTCTTCTGCTCCTCTCTCTATTTCTCTCTGTCCTAATGACGACATTAATAACAACAACAATAATAACTACAACAACAATAAAACAAGTGCAACAAAAGGGAAAATAAAAAAAAAAGAAAGAAAAAGCTTGTAAATGTTGGCACCTATATGGAAGGATTGCAGGGGATTTTGTTCGAAAGATGCCCTGTGGGAGTATGGAGGTAGCGCAGCAGATTAAGCACATGCAGCACAAAGCACAAGGACCTATGTAAGGAGCCCGGTTCAAGCCCCCAGCTCCCCACCTTCAGGGGAGTCACTTCACAAGCCATGAAGCAGGTCTACAGGTGTCTATGTTTCTCTCTCCCTCTGTCTTCCCCTCATCTCTCCATTTCATTCTGTTCTATCCAAAGATGATATTAATAACCATAACAATAAAAAAACAAGGGCAACAAAAGGGAATACATATTAAAAAACAACATAAAAAAATAAATGATGCCCCGTATGTTTATGGTTTTGATTTAAAGCTTTTAAAAAAAATTTTAAATATATATTCCCTTTGTTGCCTTTTTTAAAATTGCTGTAGTTATTATTGTTGTTATTGATGTCATTGTTGTTAGAAAAGACAGAGAGAAATGGAGAGAAGAGGGAAAGACAGAGGGGGAGAGAAAGACACCTGCAGACCTGCTTCACTGTCTGTGAAGTGAATACCCTGCAGGTGGGGAGCCGGCAGCTCAAACCGGGATCCTTACACAAGGGGAAAAAAGGGGGAATAAAAACATCCAGGAGCAATGGATTTGTAGTGCAAGGACCAAGTCCCAGCAATAACCCTGGAGGAAAAAAAAAAAAGAGAGAGAGAACTTCTCTAGTCTAAATAACATCAAAGACATAAAGGTTCAAGAAGCCCAGAGGTTCCCAAACAGAATTAACCCAGACTTAAAGACACCTAGACACTTCATATTTAGAATGGAAAGGGATAAGGATAAAGAAAGGATCCTGAAGGCAGCAAGAGAAAAACAAAGAGTCACCTACAGAGGAAAACCCAGAAGATTAGCAGCAGACATCTCCACACAAACACTACAGGCCAGAAGAGAATAGCAAGATATCTATCTAGTGCTCAATGAGAAAGGCTTTCAGCCAAGACTACTGTATCCTGCTAGACTGTCATTCAGACTAGATGGAGGCATCAAAACCTTCTCAGACAAGCAACAGTTGAAAGAATCAACTATCACCAAGCCTTCCCTGAAAGAAGTTCTGAAAGGTCTCCTATAAACAGTCAGAACACCATAATTATGTCATATATCAGAACACACTAAAAATCTATAACGATGTTAAAATATATTCAATCTATGATATCAATAGATGACAATGGTCAGAATTCACCTATTAAAAGGCACTGAGAAGGAAGATGGTTCCAAAAACACAACCCAACAATATGATATCTACAGGAAACCAACATAACTCAACAAGAAAGGATCCCAAAGGCTGCAGGAGAAAAACAAAGAGTCACTTACAGAGGTAAACCCATAAAATCGGCAGCAAATTTCTCCACACAAACACTAAAGGCCAGAAGAGAATGGCAAGATATCTATCTAGTGCTCAATCAGAAAGGCTTTTATCCAAGATTACTGTTAGACTCTCATTCAGAATAGATGGAGGCATAACAACCTTCTAAGACAAGCAGCAGTTGAAAGAATCAACTATCACCAAACCTGCTCTGAAAGAAATTCTGAAAGTTGTATAAACAGTCAGATCACCTTAAATATGCCATATAACAGAACACTCTAAATATCTACAATAATGATGATAAAATATCTTCAATCTATGATAACAATAAACATCAATGAGGGAACCAGGCAGTGCCACACCTATTTAAGCACTCACGTTACAGTGCACAAGAACCTGGGTTCAAGTGCCTGGTCCCCACCTGCAGGGGGAAGATTCACAAGTGGTAAAGCAGGGCTTCAGGTGTCTCTCTCCCTCTCTATCTCCCCCTTCCCTCTCCATTTCTGTCTCTATCCAATAGTAAATAAATAAATAAATGTCAATGGCATGAATTAACGTATTAAAAGGGGCAAAGTAGAAACATGGATCAGAAAGAAAAAAAAGTCCTATGTTGTCTGTAGGAATCCCACCTATCTCAGCAAGACAAACACAGACTCAAAGTGAAAGGATGGAAAACTATCGTATGAGCCAATGGACCACACAAAAAAGGACAGGAACAGCTATGTGTATATCTGACACAACAGACCTTAAAATAAATAAAATTTTAAAAGATAGGGATGGACATTACTTAGTGCTCAGAGGATCAATCAAGAGGACTTAATGATGATCAACATTTATGCAACCAAGGAGAGGCTATTTAAATATATCAAATATCTACTGCAAGAGCTACAGCAATATATTAACAGCAAGTAACACAGTCATAATAGGGAACTTAAACATACCACTCTATTCACTTGAAAGATTATCCAGGCAGAAAATCAATAAAGAAGTGAGAAAGGTAAATAAGGAGAGTAAAAATGGTGACGTAATCATTTTCAGCCCATCTTGGATGGAGCTTAAAGAAATCATGTTAAGTGAAATAAGTCAGAAACAGAAGGATGTATATGAGATGACCTCATTCACAGGCAGAAGTTGAAAAACAAGATCAGAAGAGAAAGCACTAAGTTGAACCCCAACTGCAGGTGGTATAATGCAGCAAAGTAAGACTCTGGAGTTAATGAGTGGGAGAGGGAGTTCAGGTCTTGGGACAGGATGATAGAGGGCCTACTGGGGGATGTAGTGTTGTGTGGAGGAGTGGGAGGTGTTATGCATGTACAAACTGTTGTGTTTGCTTTTGACTGTAGAGCATTGATTCCCCCCAATAAAGAAGAAAAAATGAATTTGCATCTACAGGGCTGTCGTCATTTGCATTTCTATTAGAGAATGTGCACTAGGTAGAAACCACCGGCTTGCATTAACTGGAGCAGTGGAGCACCAGTCCAAAGACAGTCTGCACTAGACACACCAGTGAAGGGTTTTGTGATCTGGCCTCTGGTTTCCAGTCTAGGGGTCTGGGACTTGGCAGCTCTGTTAGCATGGGGTTACTTACATTTTATCATTTTCAAGACAAGTTCATGCTAACTATGCAGTGAACAAGGGTGTACAAGGACATCTTCAAGGGCCTAGACATGAGTTTATTTGGAAGTAGTTCTACTTTTCCTTTTGTGAGCAACATCTAGTCTGTTTTCCACAGGGACTGCTCCACTTTACCTACCCATCAACAGTACACCCAGGGCCTCTGATTTCTTCTCCTCTCAGCACTCATTTCTGTTTGAATAATATCTACTCTAGCAGGTACTGAGGTTTTGGCTTGCATTTCTCTGGTGAGTACTCAACTTTTCCCACAATCCTGTTGTAGATCTTCTTTGGAGGAATATCTGGTCAGTGGTTTTGCCTATTTACAAACTTGAGTTATTTGGTGTCAGACTCTTTGAGTTCCATGAGTTCCTTTAAGTTATCATTTTGAATATAAACCTGCATTTAGATATATGATTTGCACAGATGTTATCCTATTACATAGGTTGCGTCTGGAGGAGTCACAGATTCTAACTCAACTTAAAATCTAAGAAGAGTAAACTTTTTCTTCCTTTCTCTGCTGCTCATTTGTCATGTCTGCCTTTCAAGTTTTTTTTTTTTTTTAATTTTATTTAACACAGTTCTGGCTTGTGTATGGGGAACTGAAACTGGAATTTTAAAACCTCATGGAAGAGAGTCTCTGCATAACTATTATGCTATCTTTCCATCTCTCAATTTCTATATCTGTAAATTACAATTCTTTTTTTTTTTTTTTTACCAGAGCAGTACTCAGTTCTGGATTATGGTGGTGTGCGGGACTGAACCTGGGACTCTGGAGCATCAGGCATGAGAGTCTCTTTGCATAACCATTTTGCTATTTACTCCCACCCTCTAATTCATTTTGTAAAATATTTTTTATTATTGAATAGAGACTAAGAGAAGTGGACATGGAAGAAGGAAATAGAGAGGGAGAGAGAAAAACCTGCAACACAGCTTCAGCACTTGTAAACCTTTCCCCCTGCAGGTGGGGACCATGGACTTGAATCCAGGTCCTTACACATTGTAACATGTGCACAACCAGATGCAACACAGCCCATCCTCTGTAAATTATAGTTCTAACTAATAATTTATCTTGTAATTAGTCATAACTTGATACTTGTTAAAATGTTCTGTACCAGTGGTATGGGATTTAGCCTACTAGGTAAAGTGTTGGACTCTCAAGCGTTAGGTCTTGAGTTCGATCCCCGGTAGCACATGTACCAGTGATGTCTGGTTCTTTCTCTCTCCCCTATCCCTCTCATAAAAAATTTTTTAAAAGTTTTGTACCATATTCTGAAATTGCTGATATACTGCATACCACAGTCACAGTCTAACTTGCATGGCTGATAGTTTTGCTTTCACCTGAACAAAGATGATGAAGAAAAGTTTTTGTAATTTGTTATGTAACAGGGAATGTTCATAAATAGGACCTCTTTTTTAATATTTTATTTTATTTTAATGGGAGAGAAAAATAGAGATACAGAAAGATTAGAGTGCTGCTCAGCTCTGGCTTATGGTGGTGCTCAGGACTAAACCTGGGACTTCAGATCATCAAGCATGAAAATCTTTTGCAAAGCCACTATGTTGTCTCCCTAACTATGAATATGACTTTCTGTATGTCTAATCTTTCTATCAATTCATCTATACATCTAACCACCCAGTAAAAAGAAGCATAAAAGATCATTTTTATCATCAGGACAACTGAAATGACATCATAGGTACTCGTTATAATTGTAATAACACATAATTTGTGCTATGCTGTATAGTTACAAACACTTTTGTATAAACTGTATTAGCAGTCCTGGGAAACAATACTTTATCCCTATTATGTGTCTCTCACTGACAGTAACCCACTTAGTTGCAAAGTGACTGCCTTTCTGATGAGAAGTAGAGATGGAAGACTTAAACTTTTATTTTATTATCACACTGTCATTTTTTTTCTTTCTTACCAGAGCACTGATCAGCTCTAGTTTATGGTGGTGCAAGGGACTGAACCTAAGACTTTGGAGTCTCAGGCATCAGAATCTCTTTGCATAACCATATGTTACCTATCCTACCACCCACCCCGTCTGTCCTTTATTATCTTCTTAACACAGTCATCACATACTTTATATCCCATATTTGTATCAGTCAGCTAGAGGGTGTGGGTCATTCTTTGGGAGGCACCAGATCCAAGGAAGAGTGTTGACTTCACTAGAAGGAAGAAGAGTTTCTGTTGCCAGCATGGCTCTCCACTGAGTTTCCCCAGAGTTCTTACCCCTGCCTTGAGTGCCTATGCTCCTGGTGAAATCCAGCTTCCTGTGTGTCTCCCTGAGGAGAACTCTTGACTCCCAAGTCTCTCTCTTCCTCTTTGGTTTTGCATGAAAAAGGTCATCTCACTCTCCTTAGTGTCCTAAGCCCACTCACTCTGTACATGCACATTGATAAAATATCTTGTTGGCTGACGGAAGAAAACTATGTAAAAACTGTGTCTTCACCCCTAGCAATAGTCCTGATGGAGGGGGCTGGAGTGAAGCAATTTCTGGGGAAAGCCTCTGCTCTGGGAGGTGAGGGACACTAGTGATAAAGTGGCACTAGTGTCAAGAGAGATCAAGATGCTCTCTGCACCAGTGTTCCCAGTCCATTTCCTTGTGGGCCATATGTATGTAAACTATTCTATTTTACTGGGCCAAGAGCTATGAAAACCTGTGTGTGTGTGTGTGTGTGTGTGTGTGTGTGTGAGAGAGAGAGAGAGAGAGAAGGGGGGGGGGATGGGGGAATAGAGTGGGAAGGAAAAAGAGAGATACCTGCAGCACTCCTCTGAGCTAGTCAAGGCTGGGAGCTTGAACTCAGGTCTTTGTGCCCTACCTGGCATGTCACTACCTGGCCTCCATATAGAATTTATTCCTATAACTCTTACAACAAAATCTGTGATGAAAGGTAGCTGTGCAGGTAGAGTATAGGACTTTGCATTTGTGGTGCAATGGTTTTGTGACCTGGCGTCAAGTATGGGAGAGTAATGCTGTTCTTTCTCTCTTTTTAATAAATAAACCAAAAACCCAACACAAGATACCAATGTCCATGTCCAGTGGAGAAGCAATTACAGAAGCCAGAACTTCCATTTTCTGTACCCCATAAAGAATTTTGGTCCATACTCCCAGAGGGGTAAATGTCAGGGAAAGGTGACTACAGGGCTCTGAACTCCAATTTCATCAGGAACCAGAGAGAGAAGGAAAAGAAAGAGAAAAAGAAAAAAAAAGGGGGGGGGGGGACTCACAAGTATTAAGTGTGACTTAGAAAGGAAGAGGAAGCAAGATCATAGGGAAAATGGGGAAATATATATATAGAGAGAGACTGACAGTTGTACAAATAATAGTCAACCTATATTTGTGATCTTGGGAGAACAAATGCAGTATCCTATGGAGGGCATGGGGATAGAAAACACTGGCAGTGGGAAAAGCATGGAATTATACTCCTGTTATCTTATAATTTTGTAAATCAATATTAAATCACTAACAAAAATATTTTTAAAGTTAGGCATAGAGAACCTATAATTCTATTCTTGAAAATATATGCAAGAGAAATGACAGCACATGCCCATTAAAAAAACATGTATACAGGGGACTGTGAGATACTTTACCTGGGAGGGTGTCTGCTTTGCCAGGTGCACCACCCAGGTTTGAGCTACTGCTACACCACATGGGGGCACTATCACACTGAGGAACGTTTTGTTGCTGTGGTATCTGTCCCTTTCTTTACAGAAAAGTGAGGCCCCAGAGAGGACAAAACAAAAACAAAAAATAAAATAAACCTTGTACATGAATATACACAGCAACATTACTCATAACAGCCAAAGATGCAATCAACCCAAAAGTATGTCTAAAATGCAGTCTATCCATCTAGAGAGACAGCTCAGGATCTAGGTAGGGGACATGCCTTGTCTAATTGTGTGGGTGGGACTCAAGCACTGGCACCAAGTACAAGGTGACATGGAAACAGGGGCAGCTCTGGAATCGTCTGTCTCTCCCCCTTTCTAGCTGAATGAAAAATCAATCTAAGAACAATGAAATTACATATAAATGAGGCCCCAGTTCCACTGAGGGAAATGTGGCATAATCATGAAATGGAAAAGATATTTTTTAGCAAAAAATATGTATTATACATGCTGAAAATGAGTAAATCGGGAAAACATGCTAAATGAAGGAAGGGACTCACAAAAGACTGTACTGTGTGTTTTTGGTTGCATAAAAAACACTGGAAAGGGAAATTTGGGTTAGGAGATTGCATAGTGGTTATGCAAAAGACTTTTTTTTTTCATTTTTAATATTTATTTATTCCCTTTTGTTGCCCTCTTTGTTTTATTGTTGTAGTTATTATTGATGTTGTTGTTGTTGGATAGGACAGAGAGAAATGGAGAGAGGAGGGGAAGACAGAGAGGGGGAGAGAAAGACAGACACCTGCAGACCTGCTTCACCGCCTGTGAAGCGACTCCCCTGCAGGTGGGAATCCAGGGTCCCTAACCAGGATCCTCATTGCAAAAGACTCTTATATCTGAGGCTCTGGGGTCCCAATGAATCTCTGGAACCACTTTAAACCAGTGCTAAATAAAGCTCTGGTGAAAAAAATAAATAAAAATAAAAGGTGATCCAGGAGCTGACACAGTGGCGAAATTGTTGGACTCAAGCATGAGGCTCCAAGTTCAGTCAGTACATGGTAGTGTACATGCTGGAGTGAGGCTCTGGTTCTCTCTTTTAACAAGTAAAATAAAGATAAATTTATATTTTTAAAGACAGATTTGGAAAAAAGTACTCTGGGGGGTACTGGGACACCAGCTGCAAACTGTATTATGTTTTCTAATGTATTGGATCCAGAAAATGGAGACTATTTCTTGCCTTACACATACTGTTTACTCGTATTCATTCATACCTTGTCTTCTATGACAGCTCATTGAATTTGCCTTTCCCAAATCCAGTCACAATAAAACTGCTAAGATGCCTTTCTGCATGAGCTCTTTGGGTTTCCTTCACCTTTCAGAAGAGATAACAGGAGAAATTTAGTTTCTTCAGTATTCTCCAAATCTAAACTGCCTAAACGCTAGCTGAGCTCTCCATTAATAACTGAACTTAACAGAAGATAACTTGGCATATTACCAGAATTTAGCTTGCCTGGGTTAACATATATATATATACATATATATATATATATATATATATATATATATATATATATATATATGACATTTATTAATAAAAAAAATAAGTGTCAGTGTATCTTTTCCCATTCAACTGCTATCACAAATGACCTTAGACTGGGTAGATGGTAACACAAGATTTCTCACAATTCTGGAGACTGCAAGTTCAAGATCAAGGTGCCAGCTTGGTGTGAGCCCTCCTCTAGGCTGCAGACTGCTCCACGTAATCGACATACCAGAAGGCACTAGGATGTCAGTATTCACAGGACAAATGCTTCCAGGCATTTCAAATACAAAGAAACTCACACACATAGATAAATGTACTGATTTATGGTACAGATTCCAGATCTAGAAGTAATGCCACTATCCACTGGAACACAGATAAAAAGGTCTTATCAAGGGAGTAGGGTGGTAGCACAGCAGGTTAATCGCACATGGGGCAAAGCACAAGGACTACATAAGGATCCCGGTTCGAGTTCCAGGGTACCCACCTGCAAGGGGGGAGGGTGGTGGTGGTGGTGGTGGTGGCGTTTTGGGTGTCGTTTCACAAGTGGTGAAGTAGGTCTGCAGGTATCTACCTTTCTCTCCCTCTCTGTCTTCCCCTCCCTTCTCGATGTCTCTATCTTATCCAACAATAATAATAACAAGGGCAACATAAATGGGAAAAATGACCTCCAAGAGCAGTGGATTTGTAGTGCAGGAACCATGTCCCAGTGATAACCCTGAAGGCAGAATAAATAAATAAATAAATAAATAAATAAATAAATAAATGTCTTATCATAAAAAAAAGACACAGAGCAGATATAAGGAGGGAAACGGAAGGGCAGTGGACCATATGTGTAATTTTGCTTTTCTCTTTTTAAGAAGAGAACTGCTTGGAGTCGGTTGGTAGCGCAGTGGTTAAACATACGTAGCGCAAAGTGCAAGACCCAGCATAAGGATCCCAGTTCGAGCCCCCGGCTCCCCACCCTGCAGGGGAGTCATTTCACAGGCAGTGAATGAAGCAGGTGTCTGTCTTTCTCTCCCCCTCTCTGTCTCCCCCTCCTCTGTCCATTTCTCTCTGCCTGTCTAACAATGATGACATCAATAACAACAATAATAAGTACTACAACAATAAAAAGCAAGGGCAACAAAAGGGAAAACAATTAAATAAATTATATTTAAAAAAGAAAGCAGGGAAGAGGGTAAATAGCATAATGGTTATGCAAAGAGACTCTCATGCCTGAGGCTCCAAAGTCCCAGTTTCAATCCCCCACAGCACCATAAGCCAGAACTGAGTAGTGCTCTGGTTTAAAAAAAAAAAAAAAAAAAAAAAACAGAGAACTGCTCAGCTCTGGACCTCTGGGGCCTTTTACATGAAAGTCTGTTGTGTAGATTGCTAAACTACTTATAGCCCAATATTTTATCTTAAAAAAAATGGAAGTAGTGAGGATGAACCTGATAGCATCAGACCTGTGTGCACAGAGGGTCTGAGATTGAGCACTGGCACTATATACACCAAAGATTTTATTGTTTTCTCTCTCTCTCTCATCCATATGCTCTCATCAGTAAGTAAAATGTAGAGAAAAAAAAAAGTAAGTAGGATAATGGTTATGCAAAGAGGCTCCAAAGTCCCAGGTTCAGTCCCCCGCATCACAATAAGCCAGAGCTGTGTCTTGCTCTGGTGTTTCTCTGTGTCTTTCTCTCTCTGCAACTCTCTCAAAAATAAAATAAATAAAATAATTTTTAAAATTTAGAACATATATGTAAAGTATAATAATTAAGCCTAAATGTCATAGAAATCACTATAAACAGAATTCTCTTGTTCTAGCACACATACAAATAAATGTTAAAAAAAACTCATCAAAACATTTACAAATACTAAGATACTTAAGCATATACAAATAAACTAAAAGCATTCATAAAGTCAGTAATTAATGTCATATATCCACCTTCATTTTTTTAACTTTCCAGTACCAGGCTATTTTTTACTATATAAATTTTTTATATTTATTTATTTTCCCTTTTGTTGTCGTTATTTCTCATTGTTGATGTAGTTATTATTATTGTTACATAGGACAGAGAGAAATGGAGAGAGGATGGGAAGACAGAGAAGGGGAGAGAAAGATAGACACATGCAGACCTGGTTCACTGCCTGTGAAGGTGGGAAGCCGGGGGCTCGAACCGGTATCCTTATGCAAGTCTTTGCACTTTGTGCCACGTGTGCTTAACTCACTACCCGACTCCCCACCAGGCTTATTTTTAAAGTATATACTGTTTTTTAAAGGAGTAAGGAAATAAGATGACATTACCTGAGTGAAGGAGTCAACTGAGGACACAGCAGCATTGCCTACAGGAGTTTGCTGAGCCACGCTATCCAGTTATTCCACTGAAATTCCAATCTGAGCAACAGATGGAGTCCACACCATATTCATGGCTCCAAAAGGATGCTGGCTCCCTTCTCCTGGAAAAAAAAAAAGAACATATACACATATTTCAAGCCTAACTGGGGTCCATATAAATTAATTCATAAATAAGTAAGAACTTCCAGTGTAAATGCAGTAAAGTTCTGATATAAGCAGTCAGGGAAATAGCTCCATTGGTAGAGTGCAGGACTTACATGCAGGAGGCTCCTGATTCAATTCCCAGTGCCACACACACCTACTGGAGTGGCACTGTGGCTTCTGTCATGTGAATATAATGGTCTACCACCTATGGAATAAACTCAACCCTTTAAAAATCAGTTCTGAAGCAGACTGGGAGATGGCTAACAGTGTTGGAGTCTTAAGCACGAGGACTTGAGTTCAATGCATGGATTGCCGGAGCAATGCTCTGTTCTCTCAGTTTCATGTTAATTAATAAATTAAGTGGCTTGCTAGGTGGGGTCGGGAATGAAATACTGGGCTTGAAAGCATAAGGTCCGAAATCTTGATCCCTAGTTTCACATGTACCAGAATGATGCTCAGTAGTTCTTGCAGAGTAGTTCAGACAGAGAAGAGGAGAGAAAGATAGACACCTATAGACCTGCTTCACCGCCTGTAAAGTGACTCCCCTGCACGTGTGGAGCTGGGGCTCGAACTGGTATCCTTAAGCCAGTCCTTGCGTTTTGCGCCACGTGTGCTTAACGCACTGCGCTACCACCTGACTCCCAATAAATGTATTTTTATAATTTTTATTTGCCCAGAATTAATCATCTACACCACCATAACCATAGCTGAGCAGTGTTCTAGCTTAAATATATATATATGTGTGTGTGTTATTATTTGAAAGTTTGCTTTTTTAACTGTAAAGAACGAGTTTTTACCATATTGCTAAATAAAAATACAAATCATCACATAACATTTCCCCCACCATAAAAAGTAGCTTTTTCTAAATTGTATTAAATTAGTATAGCTGGAAGTTGACAGAATAAAAAGAGAGAAATCAATGAATGAGAGCAAGTATCAGATAAAAGATTTTCAATGTTAACTCTGAGGGAAGAATGGTTTTAAAGACTTTAAGGACCAGTTTTTAGGGAAGGCGAAGTCACACCAGCTATCTAACAAGATCCAAGCATGGTGGGGGGCCTCTGCAAGGTGAGTGGCCATGGATTGAACTGAAACCACTCTGCCTTTTGTTCCACTAATCATGATATTAATATTGGGTATTATTGGCTATTTTATAAGATTTATTGGTTAATTTCCAAATGACAACTGAGAAAATAGCAAGTTCCTAAGAAGAATGCTGTTTAACAAAAAACAACCCCTTAAAGACCCCCAGACTAAAGAGGTCCAAAACAGCAATTGGCCAATTATCAGATAAGCTGTCTGTAAGGCAATTCCTAGCTCCCCCCGCCCCTTTATCATCCCAGTACCTACACCCCTAGCAGAAAAGGTTAGAGGGAAATATAGAGAGCAGTGGGTTCTTCCCACAGCCTTGAGAAGCTTATAGAAAAGGGGTAGACTGTTAATTTGCTTCATAAAAACTCACCTTTTAGAAACAATAGCTACTCCAGGAAGCTTGCTTAGGGATAATTAATCATAGTTAAAATTAAAGCAAAAACAACCATAAGAGCTCAGAGAGCTTAGCTCAGTGATGCTAAGGCACAGCATCAAAGCCATTTCAATGAAACATGAAAGTTTCATTTACAAAATAAAAAAATGGCACAGGCACTGTCATGCGACCTGCTTGACACAGTAACAGCTTTGCAGGAAGTTCAGCTAGGCTGGACTCTCAGGATAAACTGAAACCATCTTGCCTTTTGCCATGTATAGGTCTTGGGATTAAGCTCTGTGTGGTCTTAATAATATTTACCTATTGCCAAGCTCAGAGCCTGACCAATAACAAAAGTAATGATAAAACCTGCATTGCACCCTGTAAGATTGATCATAACGGAACAAGCAATATCAGTAATGCAGAATTTTTCAGGAGACTCCAAGAGGAAGAATTGTTTCCCCATTTATCTACACCACTTCCTTTAGTAGTCCCCCTAAAACATAGAGAAAGATTGGTGGTTCCCACAGTGGAGGGGGGCACCTTACATAGCCTAATTAATAAATGGAAAGTTAAGGTACCTGCCTAGATACAATGGGCCTTTTAAGCTACCACCCACCATGCTCCCACTTCCTTATACAGGAATAGTACATGAGAACCTAGGTCACATAATAAGTATACAAGAAAGCGAGCTTAATTTTATGGAGTAAAATTAAGTATCACCTTGCTGCCTTCTCAGTAAGGAACAAAACAAAACTCCTTGATCAAACAATGGAACAGATTATATGAAAAATGGGCTGTTCAATTTGTTTAAGGCTCCTAGAAACATAACAAGCTTGCGATGCCTAGGGGCAAGAGGATGGCATAAGCATACTTAATAGGTAGAATATTAATCTTAATCAAAAAGACATCTGACTAGCACACAGGTACAGGAAATAACAAAAGACCTAGAAACTGTGATGTGATCTGTAGGGAGAAAAGTGCCCCTGGAATGTGAATATTCCACAAAGCAGGTGTTCCCTACCTGTGCTGTGCTTACTTGGTGATTTTTGTTTTAATAATCTATACCTTGGTGATTTCTGTATTAATGATCTATGCCTTATGAGACTATAAAAATAAAGTTCTGCTTGAGCATGACAGAGATGTCTGCCTGAGCTTGATTCAGCATCAACTCACTCATCTCTCATTCTTGGCCAACACCCCTCCTTTGGGATCCCTGAGACGTGCTGGGGCTGGCCCCTGGCAGGTTTTAACATTTCCTGAAAATTTCACCAAAGAAAGATCTATAAATGGCCACTTCTACAGATTATACCTCTTAAGAAAAACATACAAGGAAGTTACAATTTTTTACCAATTACCTGATCTTCCTATAACTGTAAAACTTTTAGGTGTTTTACTTTGGTTTTGAATTTAGTTTGGAGAGACCAAAGCATCACTGCAGAATTACAGAGCTGAAGGTTAAACCCAGGGCCTTAAATATGCAAGTCTGTGTTCTAGCTGCTAAACAAACAAGGAAGCTTGACTAAAAAATTAACTAATTAATTAAGTAAGACACTGAGACAAAAAAAAAAACACCTAGTTTTTAGAAAAGTGATCCTAATAACTAGAATATTTACTGAAAATATCAAAACCCTTCTTAAATTTTCAAGCAAATGAGAAAAACCATAAATGTGTTTAAATGCTCTAAAAAACACATTCAATATACATAACTGGTCTGAGATTTTTCAGTGCTTTTAAAATTATTCTAAATTATTTATTTATTACTATTGGATAGAGACAGAGAAGTTGAGAAGGAAGGAGACAGAGAAGATACCTGCAGCGCTGCTTCACCACTCATGAAGCTTTCCCCCTCAGGTAGTGACCAGGGGCTTGACCCTGGGCCCTTGTGCATTATAACATGTGTGCTCAACCTGGTGCATCACCACCTAGTCCCCTTAAAATTATTTTAATTTTACATGTTAACTTTCCAGATCTGTTATTTCTATCAACACTGAGAGAATATACTTCATATAGTCTACCTTTTAGAATATTTTGAGATTTACAGTTAATTCTTTATATACATGGTATGTATTGAGAATTTCAAAATCCTTCTTCCCAGTCTTTTCTCCTGAGCTTTTGTACTTGGTTTGCAGTCTGAACCAATGATACTGCAGTCTCAGGCAGCAATGATGAATACATGCACCCATAAACATTCTGCAGGGACAGGTGACATAGATGCAACCAGAAAGGATGCTTCAGTACTGTGATTTCTTTCATTATAACTCTCAATAAAATTGAATAAAATATTTTTTAAACTTTAATTGATTGGATTTAGACCAAATTAGCAGGGCAGCCTAGCAGAAAGGTTCAAAGAAGACACATCCCCAAAACCTAACTCTGGTTGAACTCAACAAATGATACTCAATGCCTGAACAACTGAGAGAAAATGTAAGATCATCAGATAAAGAAAGGACTACAAAAGTTGGTTAAGGGCAAGAGATTGGCCCACTTAATAATGGCCTGTTTGGTCAATATCGTACCATCTGATCATCAGGGGCCCTACTTAGGGAATCCTTGGATTCCCATACACATATACTGGGCCTTGAACACTAAAAGGTCCCTATCTCCACTACTTCTGGTCACGTCCATAAGGAACAGCCTCTTGGGGGCCTTCCAGGACCTTGGCTCTACCATAAAGCAGTGATGGTAGAGATAGCCCCAGACTCTGAAGGGAAGCTGAGGGTATCCTGCCCTTCCACTTGAAAAAGATTGATCCTGGAATGAGTACAGCCTGCAATGGTCCTCAGATGTGACCATGAGCTATAAGCTAAGACCAACAGGGACTTAGAGGTTACACAGGCTCTGTGCTAAACATAATATATATATATATATATATATATATATATATATATATATATATAGGCCCTGGAAAAGATGGATGGAGGTAAGTAGTTAATTTTAGGCACATATTTTTTCCATAATAATGGGAGCTACTCCCTGGCTTTATCCGACTGTCTAGCCCTTTTCTCTACTCAGACAATATTCTCATCCAACCTCAGACTAGCCACCAAACTCAAGCGCCTTGCCTCTTTGTAGTCAATATCCGATCTATACAACAACTGAAATGCTTCCATCTGGTAATTTTTGCTACTGAACAAAATATGAAAATCTATACATTTCTGATTCTGCTCATTAAAAGCGAATCTTAAGGATGGCATTGTCTTGTATATTATTTCACTGCTCCTGGACTATATATATATATATATATATATATATATATATATATATATATATGAGAGGGAGAGAGAGAGGAAGAGGGAGAGAGAGAGGGAGATAGAGAGACAGAGAGAGCCTGTGAAACATGTCACTTGGAAAGTGTGTTGCTTTGCCATGTGCATAACCCAGCCTGAAGCTGAGTCCCCATAGCATTAAAGGAAGCTTTGGTGCTGTGGTCTCTTCACACTGCCCCCCCCCCTCTCTTTCTCTCTTTTTACCAGAGCACTGATCAACTTTGGCTTATGGTGGTGCGGGGGATTGAACCTGTGTTTTAGAGCCTCAGGCATGACAGTTTGTTTGCATAACCATTATGCTATCTACTCTCACCCATCACTCTGCCTCTCTCTCTTTTTTAAATATTTTATTTGTTTATTTATTTATGTTCCTTTTTTTGTTGCCCTTGTTTTTTTTTCATTGTTGTTGTAGTTATTGTTGTTATTGCTGTTTTTCTTGTTTGATAGGACACTTAGAAATGGAGAGAGGAGGGGAAGACAGAGAGGGGGAGAGAAAGACAGACACCTGCAGACCTTCTTCACCACCTGTAAAGCGACTCCCATGCAGTAATTTGAAAAGTGCTAAGAGACCTCATAATATACTGTATAGAATGGTTAAACCAACAAGAATAAATATTGGGAAAATTAACCAGGATCACAGTCCAACTAAAAGGGCCCCAAAGGGTGAGGCACAGAATAATGAGGTCAACATACAAACACTAGTTAAGGAAATAGTGACAGGAGTGTGTAAAGAGTTTGAAAGAATTCTCACCAGATATGCAGAAACAACAAATGAGACACTGGAAGAAAACACTAATTATCTCAAGGTTATTAGAGAGATGAAAGCTGAAATAGCTGAGCTAAGAACACAACAGGCTGGAGAAGCCAAAACAGTATCAGAACAGGATAACAAAATAGATGAACTCTCACACCAAAGTAAAAGACGCTGGGGTGGGTGGGTGGGGAGAATACAGGTCCAAGAAGGATGACAGAGGACCTAGTGGGGGCTGTATTGTTATATGGGAAACTGGGGAATGTTATGCATGTACACACTATTATATTTACTGTTGAATGTAAAACATTAATTCCCCAAGAAAGAAATAAAAAATATATTTAAAAAATAGATGAACTCCAGAAAACAGTAGAGGGGAGAGAGAATAAAATAAATGAGGCTGAAGACAGAATTAGTGAGTTGGAGGATGACGTAGAGACAACTAAAAATGAAATTAGAGATCTCAAAATGACATTAAGAGATACTGACATAAACAACAGAGACGTATGGGATGACTTCAAATGAAATATTATACGAGTTTTTTGTTTTTTTCCTTTTTGTCCCTGAGCCTGAAATCTGATATGCCAGTGGATCCAAGTTATTGTCTAGGGAGATGATGTCATGGCTGTAAAAAGGACCAGAAATCTGGATCAGGAAAGAGACTAGCTCCCTAATATGGGAAAGGTGTATAAATATTGTTGACTATAAACAACATCGATTTCATGTGATCTGGGTCCCCTATTGAGTTTAGGAGCCTATGTGACCTCTATATCCCTCTAAATCTGAGATCACATTCTGTGGTCCTGAGTAGGAACATTCCATGTTGCTCCAATATCAATCCATCTTCCTCAGATGTAGCAAAGAGCATGTTGTCCATCCTCCCTTTGGAGGACAGAACATTTTCTACCATTTTTTAAAATATATTTTATTTATTTATTTATTTTATTTTTGATAGAGATGAATACACAGAGTGAGAGAGAGAAAGAGAGGGAGAGAGAGAGAGATAAAAAGAAATACCAGAGCACAGCTCAGCTCTGGTTTATGGTGGTGCTCAGGGGGATTGAACCTGGGACTTTGGAGCCTCAAGCATGAGAGTCTGTTTGTATAACCAGTATGCTATCTCGCCTGCCCTCTATATCATTGTTGATCCAAGTTGAGGGCAAGGTCCTACGGGGGCCCACAAAGAGGTCTATTGAGTTGTTGCTATCAGAAATGACCCATAAAAATGGAGAGAAGTATTTATTAGAGGTCTAGGCCCATCAAACTAGTATAGCCACAAGCCCTTTCAAATTTAACTAAAATATTCCAGCTAGCTATCTACAAAATGGAGGACCCTGCCCCCAACTCTTCATATGCACTATTTCAGCCCTTAGGTTCATGATAGGTTATCAATTTGTTTGGCTTTGTATGTTAACTCTCTTTTCAACTACCAGGTTCCAGATGCTAGCATGATGCTAACCAGAATTCCCTGGACAGACAACCCCAACAATGTGTCCTGGAGCTGTGCTTCCCCAGATTCCTTCCTCACTAAGGAAAAAGACAGGCTGGGAGTATGGATGAACCTGTCAATGTCCATGTTCAGTGGAAAAGCAATTACAGAAGCCAGACCTTCAACCTTCTGTAGTCCATATTGACCTTGCGTCCATAATCCCAGAGGGTTAAAGAATAGAAAAGCTATCAGGGGAGGGGAGGGGATGTCATACAGAGTTCTGGTGGTGGGAATTGTGTGAAGTTGGTTGCTCTTATCCTATGGTTTTGTCAATGTTTCCTTTTTATAAATAAATAATTAAAAAATTAGAATAATAATAATATATGTATTATTGGCTTACCAGAGGAAGAGGAGGAAGGGAAGAAAGCATTCTTCAGTAAATAGTAGCTGAGAACTTCCCTACTCTACACACATAAAAGTTCAAGAAGCCCAGAGGGTCCCAAACAGAATCAACACACACTTAAAGACAACAAGACACAGGATATTTAGAATGGAAAGGAAAAAGGATAAAGAAAGGATCCTGAAGGCTGCAAGAGAAAAACATAGAGTCACCTACAGAGGAAAACCCATAAGATTAGCAGCAGACTTCTCCACACAAACACTGCAGGCCAAAAGAGAATAACAAGATATCTATCAAGTGCTTAATGACAAAGGCTTTCAACCAAGACTACTGTATCCTGCTAGACTGCCATTCAGATTAGATGGAAGCATAAAAACTTTCTCAGACAAGCAACAGTTGAAAGAATCAACTATCACCAAACCTGCCCTGAAATAAGTTCTGAAAGGCCTCCTATAAACAGTCAGACCACCATAAACATGCTATCTATCAGAACACTCTAACAATCTACAATAATGATGTTAAAATAATTTCAGCATATGATATCAATAAATGTCAATGGCCAAAATTCACATATTAAAAGTCATTGAGTATGAAGATGGATCAGAAAACAGAACCCAACTATATGTTGTCTATAGGAAACCCACCTAATTCGACAAGACAAACACATACAAAGTGAAAGGATGGAAATCTATCATACAAGCCAAGGGCACACAAAAAAGAGCAGGAACAGCTATTATCATATCTGATACAATAGATTTTAAAATGAATAAAATTTAAAAAGATATGGATGGACACTACCTAACTCAATCAATCAAGAGGATTTAACATTATTAACATTTATGCACTTATTGAGAAGTCATCTAAATACATCAAACATGTACTAAAAGGGGTACAATAATATACAGACAACAACACAGTAATATTGGGGTATCCAACACCCCACTCTCTCAACATGACAGATCATACAGGCAGAAAATCACTAAGGAAGTGAAGGAGATAGGGAGATGGGCGGTTGTGCAGCAGATTACGTGCAAGTAGTGCAAAGTGCAAAGACCAACATAAGGGTCCCAGTTTAAGCTACCGACTCCCCACCCGAAGTGGAGTCACTTCACAGGTGGTGAAGCAGGTCTGCTGGTGTCTTTCTGTCTCTCTCTGTCTTCCCCAATATCTCTATTTATCTCTATGCTATCTAACAATTATGACATCAATAACAATAATAACTGCATCAATAAAAAACAACTAAATAAATAGATAAATAAATAAATAAATAAATAAATAAAAGAAATGAAGGTGCTAAATGAAGAGATAAATCATCTAGAACTATTGGACATATTCAGAGTCTTTCACCACAAGAAACTAATACACATTCTACTCAAGTCCACATGGGTCATTCTCAAGGACAGTCCACATTTTAGGCCACAAAGACAGCATCATCAAATTCAAGAGCACTGAAATAATTCCAAGTTCTTCTCAAACCACAGTGGTATGAAACACTTAACAATCAAGAAAAAAATGACTAATGGTCCCAAAATGTGGAAGCTCAACAGTACACTACTTAACAACTACAGGGACAAAGAAGAAATAAAGGAAGAAATGAAAATATTTCGAGACTATATGAAAATGAAGACACAAGCTATCAAAACATTTGGGATACAGCTAAGGAAGTACTGAAAAGGAAGCTGACAGCCATACAAGCACACATTAGGAAACAAGAAAAAGCACAAAGAAACAGCCTGACTTCACACCTTAAAGACCTAGAAAAAGATGAATAAAGGAAACCTAAAACAATCAGAAGGACAGAAATCATTAAAGTTAGGGCAGAAATAAATAACACTGAAAATAAGAAAACTATAAAAAAAGATCAATGAAAGCAAATGTAGGTTCTTCAAAAGAGTAAACAAAATCCACAAACCTTTAGCCAGAATAACAAAATTGAAGGAAAAAAAAGGGAGAAGACCAAAATAAATCAGATTGTAAATTGAAGAGGAGATATCAAAAAAGACAGCAGAAATTCAACATATCATGTGAGGTTTCTATGAACAACTATATGCCACCAAGTTAGGGAACATGGACTAAATGGACAACTTCTTAGATACCTACAAACATACAAAATTAAATAAAGAGGTACTAAATAATAAAAACAGGCCCATCACAACTAACAAAATTGAAACAGTTATTATAACCTTCCCAAGAATAAAAGACCAGGGCAAGATGGTTTAACAAATGAATTCTACAAAACCTTCAAAAAAAAGAACTCAAACCTAAGGAATCCAGCAAGAAGCTTTTGGGAATCATCAGGACATACAGTAAGGTATCAAGCTATAAAATTAACATTCAAAAGTCAGTGGCATTCCTGTATGCTAACACTAAACTAGAAGAAATTGAAATCCAGAAATCAATTCCTTTTACTATAGCAACTAAAACAATAAAATATCTAGGAGTAAACCTGACCGAAGAAGTGAAAGACTTGTACACTGAAAATTATGAGTCACTACTCAAGGAAATTGAAAAAGACACAAAGAAGTGGAAAGATATTCCATGTTCATGGGTTGGAATAATTAACATCATCAAAATGAATATACTACCCAGAGCCATCTACAAATTTAACGATATCTCCATCAAGATCCCAAACACATTTTTTAGGAGAATAGAACAAAGGCGACAAATGTTTATCTGGAACCAGAGAAGACCTAGAATTGCCAAAACAATCTTGAGAAAAAAGAACAGAACCGGAGGCATCACACTCACAGATTTCAAACTGTATTATAGGGCCATTGTCATCAAAACTGCTTGATACTGGAACATGAACAGACACACTGACCAGTGGATTAGAATTGAGAGCCCAAAAGCGAGCCTCCATACCTGTGGACATCTAATTGTTGACAAAGGGGCCCAGACTATTAAATGGGGAAAGCACAGTGTCTTCAACAAATGGTGTTGGAAAAACTGGGTTGAAACATGCAGAAGAGTGAAACTGAACCACTATATTTCACCAAACACAAAAGTAAATTCCAAGTGGATCAAGGACTTGGATGTTCGACCAGAAACCTTCAGATACTTAGAGGAAAATAATGGCAGAACATCTTTCCACATAATGTTTAAAGACATCCTCAATGAAATAAATCCAATTGCAAAGAAAACTAAGGCAAGAATAAACCTATGGGACTACATCATATTAAAAAGCTTCTGCACGAGGAGTCGGGCAGCAGCGCATCTGGTTTAAGCGCACATGGCCCAAAGCTTAAGGACCAACCTAAGGATCCAGGTTTCAGCCCCCAGCTCCCCACCTGCAGGGGAGTCCTTTCACAGGCAGTGAAGGAAGTCTGCAGGTGTCTTTTTTTCTCTCCCCCTCTCACACTGCATAACAAGAGTGATCCATTATCCACAGCCACTAAGTACCCTTTCTCCAGGCCTCAGATACCATTTGTTTAAAGGGCATTTTAATCCAGGGATTCAGTTTCACTTCTAGTTCCTTCTACAGAAAAACAGTGCTACAAAATATGTGCAAAGACACATGCAAGAATACTTGTTGCAGCATTGCTGGTGAAACGCTAAGGAAATAGGAGGCCACCCCCAAATTTCCAGCAGTTGGAACTTGTTGAATGAGGCATGGTGCTGCTCTTCAAAGTATGACTGTTTACTGCCCACAAATCAGTAGGTTGCCTAAACAACATACTAAACTTCTTGTAACTCAGTCTCTTGAAACAGGAGATATCAATAGCACCACATCAAAAGGTTGATTTTAAAATATAACATAGCTAGTACACAGGACAAGTTTGCAATGTCACATTGCATGGTCAGCATCTATTACCCTTTGACTCTAACCTAAGCAAGATTCTTCAAGTCATCCCAGACAAGTTTTCCTCAAACACCAATGTGAATATAGTCTTGCTCAAATATGTGCCCACCAGAAGGGAAAAAAAATAGAAACCCCCCCTAGTGTGGCTATAACACAACTCAACTCAACTCAACTCAACTCAACATTTATTTACTTAAATATTTATCAATGAGAAAGAACCAGAGCATCACTCTACCACACATGATGCCAGGGATTAAACTCAGGACCTCATGTTGGAGTGTCCAATCCTGTATGCCATCGAATCTACTTGATCTTCAAGACTTTCCAAAAATAACCCTATCATGCCATCCTAAAAGCTCCCTCTCCACTTGAAGGTGCAGATGTTACTAGTTGATGATTCTAACTACTACCAAACGCAGTTGTCATTCTCCCACTTTTATCCCATCCAAGCCCACAGAACACTTTAGAAACGTTACCTTTCATAGATCTGTTTCAACCAGTGCACTGTTTGTTTTTTTTGAATCCTGCTTATCTGTGATATGAATATCCCAAAAACAGTCATCACTTTGAAGCATACAGGCAAATAAAGAGTAGATATTCTTGAGGAATAAGATAAACAACACAGTCCGGTGCAAGGATCCCGGTTCGAGCCCCCGGTTCCCCACCTGCAGGGGAGTCGCTTCACAGGCTGTGAAGCAGGTCGGCAGGTGTCTATCTTTCTCTCCCCCTCTCTGTCTTCCCCACCTCTCTCCATTTCTCTCTGTCCTATCCGACAACTACAACAACAATAATAACCACAACAATAAAACAACAAGGATAACAAAAGGGAATAAATAAATTAAATAAATATTTAAAAAAAGATAAACAACAGTCTTAACCACAAATTCAGATCATTTTTTCTTCAGTAACTTAAATATAAATTCCAAGTATTTCCCTAAGCTTTCACAGTATAGACAGTTTAAAAATCAAGTTATAGCAAACAGACATACAGTACTTATACCACACTACTAGTAACTAATAGCACTACCTGGCAGTTTCAAAAATAAAACAAAAAAAAATGTTTAACCTTGTTAACACTTCCTGATATGTGCTTATATGAATTCATATGTACTTACAAAAGCAAAGAATCTCTATAAAACTCTTTATAAACTTCCAGTAGTTCATTATTTGTACTGAGTTTTCAGTTAAATGTCTCATGCACGTTAGGAAGAAGACACGACCTAAAGACAAAATAGGAAAAGATTCATTTAAACATCCCAAATTCTGTAGCTACAAATCATACTTACGAGAGAAATATATGCAAAAAAAAATAATAAAATAAGACAGATTTTTGTTGGAGGTAGAAAGGAAGGGAAGAAAGTTCCTTCCTGTTTTGAAATAGTGAACCTTTCATTTTACATTCTCAAGATTAGTCCCATGCTAGTTTTTTGTTTTGTTTTTTTCCGGGATTTTCACAGGTCTGTGATAAATTTCTGTTTAACTTTTTCCCAGACAGAAAGGGAAAGGCAAAGTGGGGGTGGGTGGTGGGAGGGTTGGGAGGGTGTGAGAAAGAGAAAGAGAGCAAGTGAGCCACACACCACAGCAGCACTCACTGAAGCTTCCCTCAGTGCTGTGTGACAGATCTTGAATCTGAGTGAATCCTATGGCAAAGCCATAGGCCCACCTATCCCAGTTTTTTGTTTGTTTCTTTCTTTTTGCTTCCAGGGTTATCTCTGGGGATGGTACTGACACTACCTACAAACTGAATGCTCCTGGTGGCCATCTTTTGTCCACTGCTGCTGCTGTTAGAGAGGAGGAGAGAAAGATACCTGCAGATCTACTTCCCAGCTTGCAAAGCGACTCCACCTGCAGGAGACTCGAACTGGGATCACTGCATGAGTCCTTGTACTTCACACTACATGCACTTAACCCAGTATACTATCACCTGGCTCCCCAACCAAGTTATTTTTAAGATAGAAAGAAATCCAGAGAGGGAGGGAAGACAGAGAGGGGGAGAGAAAGATAGTGGTATAATGATTGTAATTGATTATAAAAGATAAATATCTGCCTACCTGCTTCACTACTTGTGAAGCCACCCACCAGCAGGTGGGGAGCCCGGGCTCAAACTGAGATCCTTAATCCAGTCCTTGCACTTTGCACCAAGTGAACTCAACCTGCTACAGGAACGCCAGGATCCCCCAACCCCATCCTAGTTTTTAATCATCATTCCCAGGCTATTCAAGCATCAGTCTGAAAATGTAATTCAGGAGCTGGGTGGTGGCACAACAATAGAGTACATATGACAGTACACAAGGACTTGGGTTCAAGCCTCCAGTCCTCAGCTACAGGGAGGGAAGCTTCACAAGTGATGAAGCAATGCTACCGATGTCCCCCCTCCTCTATCTCTCCCTTCTCTCTCAATTTCTTTCTCTATCCAACAAATAAATAAATTTCCCCGACCAGCAGGGCGGTGAACAGGGGCTAGGAACTCAATGAAACCTGAAATGAAGGAACATGAGACACGAGAGAATGACAGCAAGTCAAGTTTCTGATCAAGCTGTAAATTTTATTGAGAACACAGGCATTATAAGGCTTTGGGGAAGGAGAGGGAATGCTGGAGGAGAGGAAGGGGGACCAAACTTCAAAGCGGAATGTTCCTTACAACAAATGGCAGGAACCAAACTGTGTGTTGACTCACTTGTGTTGACTCACTTGATTACTGATAAATGGTTTACCTAAGGGGAAATGGCCTGCCCAGGGAGGAATTAACATTTGTCTTGAGGGGTTCCGTTGTCTCAAAGCTTATCATCTATAAAGCAGAGAAATGGCTCCTGGCATATCCTCCCTTTGTTATAATTTAAAATTGAGGCTGGAAATGGGGGTGAGGAGCAGAGAGCCTAACAGCAGGTTTGGTGGGCGTAACCAGAGGAGGGAAGTATTGACCTGATTCCTCCTACGGGGTGGGTGCAAAACCAACCTTCCCACATCTTATAAGGCTCTTGGTGTCTTTTTGGGGAGGGGAGGCAGAGCCACAGTTTCTAAGGAAACAATTTTTGTTGCTGACACCAACCTCCATGCAAATCAGGGTTGCTTCACGGGGGACTCAGAGACGGACTATAGGGTCCTCCCCCTGCAGTGCTTTGCCTTACACCCCTTACTGGTGTCCTTACCCTGCCAAGGTTGGATGTCTCCATGCATAATTCTGAGTTTTATGCCATCTGAAAAGGGGGTCTGTCATCCTCATGTTCAGCCAGGCCTCTGTCAGCCAAATCAAGTCTGTGATAATGTATTTGCAAAGGTTTTGATGCCAAGGAGTCAATCTGCCGTTTTATAAAATCAGTAATCTTATTAAAAATAAAGGGTCTTAAGGTAATCATTAACAAAAGACTAATAAGGTTCTCATAAGGGGCTCTGTAGTGACTCAAGACTATTTATGGTGGCGTCTATAACCTGTTGTAATTTGTCAGGAAATTTATGGGAGGAATATATAGAGTGTCCTAGCATGCCACCAGCAAGTCTAAGGGAAGCAGTCAGTGGATGTGATGTCCAGGGGAAGAAACACAGCACGTCTGGTCTGGTCAGCGCCAACTGATGAAATTTTCTTCTTCCTGTCAGCTGTGGAACAAGCAAAACTAGGAGGCAAGGACCAGGTAGAGAAGAATTGACATGAAAATATAGGATGGTGTTTACCAAAACACAGAGGAGGTACATACACATTAGAAGTCAAGGTGAGGTTCCTTGAACATCAAGGAACATTGTGAGAAAAGTGAGCAGTCAATAAGCATGCAAAGATGAAGTCAGCAGTGGTAGGTCAGCAGAAAGAGAAGACTTGGATAAGCTGGTGAGGTTAGCTGGAGTATATACTGCCATGGCGTCCTTTGTGGTAAGGACTTGCCAACAGGGACTCTGTGGATTTTGCAAGAACAATGTCATCCACCATAATAAAAGGAAAACAAACATGGACATCCAGTGTTGAAAAAAGAGAAAAAGAATATGTCTCTATGACTGGAAAAGTAGGTGGCTTTGTCAATGAGATACAATAAATGGACAATTAGAATTTTTGTAAATATTAAAAAGATTTAGTATGTTACTTCATTGACACTTTAGCCAACTGAATACTGGGGGGTGCATTTCCCTTCTTTTTTTTTAATTAATTAAGCTTATGGGTTTTAGTGTTTCTTGTTTGCGCTGTAGCCCACATAAATTTAGACAAAATATCAACTGAGAAAAAAGTTTTTTTGTTTACTAAACATGGGCAGGTGAATTACATCAATCTGTCAGAGAGCATTGGCTTTTATCAATGGAGATTAATCTTAAAAGTCTGAATAGCAAGATCTTAATTAAATAGTGCAGGAGCCAGTAAAGTGCTCTCACTATGGCAGGTCAAGCATTGAAATTGTTAAGAGGCTTGTAAAAAAAATGAGAAAAATTTTAGGATATGAGTGACTTTAGGAGTCATCACACACCCATAAATAAAAAATTAAAAATGTTTAGTTTTAAATCTTACCATATGAGCAGTCAGTTCTTCATGTGCAGATGTACCTATAATTATTTACTTAGGGAGAGAACTTGTACCAAGTTAATTGATGATGTAATGGTTAGAATTGACTTGAGTTTTTTCTATGATTTTAGAAGGCTCTTTATTAGAATATACCAATATGTTATAGAAAGTCAATACCTAATGTGTTGACATGATAAAATGTTTACCATTTTTTGGCATTATTTTAAACTGATTAGACAGTTTAAGCACACTATTATACCTTTAGTTTACTAAGATCTTTACTCATCACAAGGCTATCATGAGTAAGCATAGATATAAAACTCTTAATAGATTTTACTCTTTAGAACTCTAATATGACAACTTAAAAGGCTAAAATAAAACCTCATAGTTTAAATGTTCAAAATATTAATTTTGTTAAATCAGGATTTGCCAAAACAAATCTTCTATCAGACCAAAAACACAATGTATTACCTTAATTTATCAAGAATAAAACATCTGGCAGTGTCTTAAAACAAACCAGATAATTTTTAAAAGCAGAAAGATATAAAGAGGAAAACCAGTGCAAGAGCCTCTGGCATGTAAATAATTAACATAACTATTGTATTATCTTTTACTAACCCAAGCCAGTCTTAAAAACAATTTTAAGTAAAATGTTAAACTTTCTTTGCTAGGACCTTTGTTTATCACAAAGCTATCACACCCTTAGGGCAGCTATGAACAAGCGTGGGTACACAACTTAATTGATCTTTCACTTTGATTTGGATAGGTAACTTAAAAAGCTAAGATAAACCTTATAGCTGAAATGTTAAAATAAATTTTTACTGTTAACATTTCTTTTATATGACCATTTTACACTAAATAATTTTGTTGAATCACGTCTGCTGAATAAAATTTTTTTATCAGGCCAGGAATAGCACGTTTAACCCTTTTTTTCCTGGCAAGGCCACTGTTCTACACTGACTGGGTTATTAGAAAGTCAGCTCAAGCATGGAATTAAATTAACAAATTAACAAACAGTGGCAGTTGGTATTGGGGTGCTGTTAAGGTTTACAATTCTCACAAGAGGGAGAGAGACTGCAGGGGCATTTTACCATGCCTAGAGATCTTAGAAAATCTTTTAACTAATGAATTGATGCTGATATTAGCTATCAGAAGGACGAAACTGTCCTATATTTTACTCTGGTAAAGGTGTGCCAACTCTATGAGTCAGGATCTTTAAAAACACATTTAGCTTAACCAAATCTTATTTAAAACTTAAAACAAACTTTAGTTACTTAGGGGTTAACACACATTAATGAAAACAAGGTTAGCACAGACTTAAAACATACATTCTTGGTGAACCGAAAAATTTTCCCTTTGAAAAACCGCTTTTGGTTTTTGAATTCCTAACTCACAGCCTATCTACCCAGGACCAGATTGCCTAAGGAGGGACATTAGTGGCTAAGGAATGATTGACATCAGTCTTTGCCAATCTGTGGAGCAGGGGCTCTATGCCGTGATTGGCTGTGCGGGCGGAACAGGCGGGCTTAGTTTACTGCCTCGCACAGAGAAAAATCTTTGAATTTTTTTTTTTCTGGGCTAAGGTACATTTTACAGTTTTAAAGAAAGTGGTCTAATCAGTATTATTGGCCAAGTCAAGGACAGTAGCACAAAACGGAGGGGCGGTGGTGTAGGGAGGCAGTCTGGACAAAGGAAGAGCATAGGGGATAGGGCTAGCCAGTTTGAGCCTGGCTCCGAGTAACAGGGAAAGCCAAAACCGGGTTTGATTTGGATGGTTTAGTCTTAGTTTTAGTTTTAGGGATTGGGTTTTTTGGTGAGGCTAAAAATGTAAGCTCTTCTGTAACTGCAGCTATTTCTTTCATTAATTGAAGCTGCTCTCTCCGGTCAGCAAGGACCTTGCGGAAAGTGGAAATTCCTGTAAGGGCCCCTGAGCGTGCCCTCCTGACGGAGGCGTTGTCAAGGAGAGGGTCAGGCTGGAGAGCAGAGGCATGGATATAGGGAGGGAAATTAAAGGGAGGAGGACACCAATCGGGATTGTAGTATCTGGCAGCCTCTTTTTCTAGCAAAGCCTCATTCTCTGTGGGAAGTGCTTCAGGAGAGGGGGGGGGTTTGTAAAACTGGATAGAGGTGGGGGAAAGAATGCTGGTTTTCATTCTCATGTGAATTAGCAATAGGAGGGTCAATAAGGGGAACTTTAGTGAGTGAGGTGGAACCTGTATGGAGGAGAACAGGGCTTTTACTTTCAATGGGTGCTGGGAGGCTTTCATTTTGACTGGGTACTGGGGGATCAAGATCAATAATCACAGAAGGGCATGGGGATGGGGACTTTGTCCTGGACGGCTTACTAGAAAGTTGCCGGAGGACCTTTTGACCCTCTGTAATAAGGTTTTTAATATCAGGGTGATTATTATAGATTTTTAAGATATCATTAATTAAATTACAGTAACAAAAGGCAGAAAGAGGTAAACGTTCAGGACCAAAAGACTGATAGTGATCATTAAGACAGTCACTAATTCTCCTCCAACGCTTCTCATCTATAGTGCCTTCCTGTGGGAACCAGGGGCAAATATTTCCAATATAATCTAAAAACTTCTTTAATTCTTTCTTTTTAACCCTAGTTCCTCGTGTCTTGAGTGACTCCTTGAGTCCTTTAATGAATAAATAGTTTGCTGAATTCATGTCCCATGGTATTGCTTACCTCAGCTGCTGTGACACTCTCCTCCAGATGCGACTCACGGTCGGGTATCTCCATGGCGATCTATGCGAGTCTTTGCGTTACCCCCCTCGGGCCGCAGTGACTCAGTGAAGTCGGGTAGGCCTACCCTCTAGATCAGCGGAGTTTCTAGGTCCAGAAGGCTTCTTCGCCCAACGTTCTGGGCGCCAGAATGCCCCGACCAGTAGGGCGGTGAACAGGGGCTAGAAACCCAATGAAACCTGAAATGAAGGAACAAGAGACACGAGAGAATGACAGCAAGTCAAGTTTCTTATCAAGCTGTAAATTTTATTGAGAACACAGGCATTATAAGGCTTTGGGGAAGGAGAGGGAATGCTGGAGGAGGGGAAGGGGGACCAAACTTCAAAGCAGAATGTTCCTTGCAATAAATGGCAGGAACCAAACTGTGTGTTGACTCACTTGTGTTGACTCACTTGATTACTGATAAATGGTTTACCTAAGGGGAAATGGCCTGCCCAGGGGGGAATTAACATTTGTCTTGAGGGGTTCCGTTGTCTCAAAGCTTATCATCTATAAAGCAGAGAAATGGCTCCAGGCAATAAATAAAATAGTAAAAAGGGTTACAATGTAGATGTAAAAATAAAAATTTAATTTCATCAAACGTTGAGCTGTGGGAGTATCATAGCCAATGAGCTTTATGAGCTTAACTACTGTTAATTGAAAAAAATTTCATCACAAAGCTCCTTTTCAAAATCCAAGTGTTAAAAATAATCTCAGAGAGTTGGGATGTAGCGCTGTGGGTTAAGCGCAGGTGGCGCAAAGCACAAGGACCGACATAAAGATCCCGGTTCGAGCCCCGGCTCCCCACCTGCAGGGCAGTCACTTCACAGGCGGTGAAGCAGGTCTGCAGGTGTCTATCTTTCTCTCCTCCTCTCTGTCTTCCCCTCCTCTCTCCATTTCTCTCTGTCCTATCCAACAATGATGACAACACCAATAATAACGACAACAATAAAACAGGAAGGGCAACAAAAGGGAATAAATAATTTTTTTAAAAAATTAAAAAATAATCTCAAACTGAATTCACAGTAGATTAATTCAGGACCTGCTAGCAACTGCAATTCCATCAACAAAGCTTCTTGAAACATGACAACTAACACGTTCTGAGCAGAGTTAAGAAATGTACACATCAGGGGCTGGGTGGTGGCGCACTTAGATTATACATTTCCATGCACAAGGACCCAGGTTCAAGCTCTCAGTCCCCACTTGCGGGGGGTGGGGTGGGGAAGGGGGGCGGCTCAGGAGTAGTAAGGCAGTGATGCAGATGTCTTTTTCCCACCCCATCACAATTTCTCCCTGTCCTATCAAATATGAGAAAACTACAATCAAGAAAATGAAAGCAGACACTGTATTACAGAGTCTCCTTGCATAAAAATTCCTAAAATACTGGTATCTTCCCTAAAAAAAAAAGTATAAATAGTCCAACAGATCCTGATGGTACACCAGAGGCTATAAATACATATACCCACTTCTAACATATACTCACAATTTCATAATATCAATACTTTAAAAGAAGCATCATTCTTGGAGAATGTTGAATGGAAATCAACTCAATTTCTGTACTTTTTCTCAAAAGCTAAATTATTTATTAGTAAGACAGAGGTTATGGAGGAGAGGAAGACTGTGGTTTTCCCCATGTGGTTGATATTTTCATAATCAGGCAAATCGAAAACAAATTTATCTTCTCCTACTTGCTGTGCAGCTCTTTGCACCTGGAACATACGAAATTCTCCCTTAGTTTATTTCCCACCAAGGTTACTACTGGGGTTTGGTGCCAGCACTGTGAATACAACACTTCCAGCGGCCAGTTTTTCCTTTTTTTCTATTTTGTTGGATAGGACAGAGAAAATTGAGAGGGAAGGGAGTGATAGAAAAGAGAAAAACCTGACACCTGTAGACCTGCTTCACCACTCGCAGAACGTCCCCACAGGATGCGAGAGTATTCCCTGGGCCTTGAGCTTGGTGCTATGTGCACTTAACCAGGTGCACCACCAACCAGTCCCCAGTTCACTTATTATTATTTTTTATCATTATTCTTAACTTCTCTTAGTTTAAAAGTCTGGTAGGTTTCTATTACCTTTATAGTACAGCTGTAAGCTCTACTTCCAAGTATAATCAGTTACAATCATTATACTACTAATAATCTAATAATAGTGAATCTAATATTCCATGTCATTAACAAATATACCAGGAAAGCATAAAGCTTAGTGATCTAAAATAAGTATTTAAGAGATCACTGAGTGAAGGACATCTTTAAATAAAAAACAGATTTATAAGTATCCAAGGAAGCTCTGAAACAGCTGACTCGGATATTTGCCATGCTCAAGAGCCAGGTTCGAGGCCTGGTCCAGCGCACTGGAGGAAGCTGCGCTGCTGTGGTCCTTAACACCATTCAACAAAAAGGCTGCAACACTGAACAGCAGCAAGAACATTTCCAGGCGGCTTCTAAGGTGGCGAGCCAGGCTGCCTCCAGAGTATTCCTGACCATTTCAGGGGGTGACCTCGCCCCTGTCACACAATCTAGCCCAGTGGGCATCCTCTCTGGGGACCTTACAAGGAGGCCTCCTACCCACCAACAGGGGGCGAGTGGGGAGAACCTTAGGCCTGATTGCCCAAGAGTCCTCCAGGCTAAACCAGGCCCTGTAGGTCTACACTGCAGGGGCACGGGGTCTTTAAAAAAAAACAGGGTCCTCAGACCAGATGAGAACTGACAGGAGCACAGGCAGAAATCTACACTGCCACTCATGCAGCTCGCCCTGGTGGGAACTGGAGCTCCGGGAGAGGGCGGCGAGCAATAGCCTAAGATGTGCCTGCAGTGGCCAGGCTCCAGGCCGGCATAGCCGGCTCCCTGCTCAGCTGGGCTCACGCCCCTGCCATCCTCACCAGTCTCCCAGCCACTTAGCAGCGAACATGGCGGCGACCCTGCGCCAGCTGAAGGGCGGCCGAAACCGTCCAGAGTCGCGGGGATGCCAGGCCAGGCAGACCTCTGACCCCCCTCACAACTAGCTATCTGCCCCTGCAACAAGTATTTCCGGGCCTGCGCCAAGCTCCGCCACTATAAGTGAGTGACAATAAATGAAAACTACAAGTCCCAGAAGGCTCCGCGCCTACTTAGAGTAGCTTATGGTCCCTGAAAACACACCCCCGTTGAGAAAATTTGGGCTCCCAAATTCTGGAATCAGAATTGATTGACAGTTGAGTTATTGCCTCTGTGTAGTGTTTAAGAAATTACAGTGCGGGAGCCCGGCTGTAGCGCAGCGGGTTAAGCGCAGGTGGCGCTAAGTTCAAGGACCTGCATGAGGACCATTGTTCAAGCCCAGGCTCCCCACCTCAGGGGAGTCGCTTCACAGGTGGTGAAGCAGATCTGCAGGTGTCTGTCTTTCTCTCCTCCTCTGTGTCTTCCCCTCCTCTCTCCATTTCTCTCTGTCATATCCAACAACGACGACATCAACTACAACAACAATAACTACAACAACATTAAAAAAGGAGACAACAAGTGCAACAAAAGGGAAGATAAATAAATACAATTACAAAAAAAAAAAAGAAAAGAAATTACAGTGCGCCTTTATAAGTATCGCTTCACTAAATCCTTACAGCAGGCATTATCACTCTTTCCTTTAAAGAAATAATTATTCATTAACAAGAAAAAGAACCAGAAGGGTGCCAGGCTGTGGTGCACCAGTTAAGCACACATACCACCAAAGGCAAGAACCTGGCATCGAGCCCCGCTCCCAACCATCACGAAACAAGTCTACAGGTGTCTTATCTTTTTTTCCTCTCTATCACTCCATCCCCTCTCAGTTTCTCTTTGTCCTTCTGAAATGAAAAAAAAATTGTTTTATTTTTTATTTTTTTATATTTATATATTCCCTTTGTTGCCCTTAATTGTTGTAGTTATTATTGCTGTCATTGTTGTTGGCTAGGACAGAGAGAAATGGAGAGAGGAGAGGAAGACAGAGAGGGGGAGAGAAAGAGAGACAACTGTAGACCTGCTTCACTACCTGTGAAGTGACACCCCTGCAGGTGGGGAGCCAGAGGCTCTAACCACTATCCTTCCACTGGTCCTTGTGCTTTGCGCCACCTGCGCTTAACCCTCTGCGCTACCACCTGACTCCTCAGATTTTTTTGTTTTAATTGGCCGCCAGGAACGATGGATTTGTAATGTGAAAAAAGTGGGTAGGGCAAAATGAAAGTCAACTAAAATAGAGGTGGGATAAATTAAAAAACATATATTCAACATGTTGAGGCGCCATTTGTTGAAATTTAACTTTAAAAGGGGCTTGGATCTGTGTTGTAACTTGAGACTTAAAAAGGAACTTAGGACTTGGGTGCTTAAGGATTCACTGTGGGAGCTGAGAACAGTGTTAAGTTGCTACTGACAGAGCCCTATCACAAACTGAGGCTGACACAGGCAATTGACAAAAGTTAAAGTATTTATTCACACAGACACACAAGACACACACACAGGAGAACTCAGCACTGAGGGTCTAGCTGGGACAGATCCCTCAGGCAACTCTAAGACCCCCTATTTACACTCTCGAGGGATGGGGGTTGCACAAGGAGGATGCCCCAAGGTAAAACAGGTACACATTACATTCTAATCTTTGCCTTGAGCAAGGCAAAGCACACATTCCTCCTCAATCTTTACCTAAACAGCACATTCCAATCTCTAGGGATACCAAAGGAGACCACCTGGGACCTAAACAAGACAGTACTAGAATGACTACAGGAATCCACCAAATCACCAGTGAGTGCAGATACACATGGATTGTGATAGAGAGGAGCCTAGGGAGAGTCTAAGTGGCTGTTAACAGTCCGACAGTTTATCAGTTGAGACACCACCTCCAGTCTGTTCCACAAACAAGGGGACAGCTGAAGGGAGGAGAGGACTCCCTGGAGTCTCACCAAGTGCAATTCTAAGTCTCCATTGCTACTGCTCTCAGAATCTGGAGCAGTAGTAGGGAGGGACAACAGGGGGCAGAGATCTAACCAGGAAACAGAGGAGAAGACCTATACCTCTGTGGCATAGCTGTTGGACTGTGAAAGCATCTTTGCATAACCACTGGACTATCTCTGCCACACACTGCCTTATCTCTTGGTCAGGAGTCAGTGCTTAAGCTAAGAAGCCTACTTATAGTTTAAAAACCTTCAGGCTCCCATAGCCTAAAGAGAGAGAAAAAAAAATTAAAAAGAGAGTTTTAAATCACTGAGCTCCAACTCAAGGATTAAAGTACTATTTCACATCTGTTAACTTCCACCACTGTGAACCCTTTAATTACCTTACATAGACACAAGTCAATCCAGGAAATAGTGGTCAGTAATTTGAAAAGTACTAAGAGAGGGAAATCATAACATAATATATAAAATAGGTAAACCAACAAGAAGAACTATTGGAGAAAGAAACCAGGACAAGAGTCCAGCTAAAAGCCCCCCAAAGGGAGAAGCACAAAATAGCAACTTCAGCATCCAAACATTAGCTAAGGAAGTAATCACAGGAGTGAGTAAAGAGTTTGAAAAAATTGTAATCAGAAACATGGGAACAACAAATGAGACTCTGGAAGAAAACAGTAACTAACTATCTCAAGGTTATTAGAGAGCTGAAAGCTGAAATAGCTGAGCTAAGAACTCAACTGGTTGAACAAGCTAAAACAGTGTCAAAACAGAGTAACAAAATAAATGAACTGCAGAAAACAGTAGAGGGCAGAGAGAATAGAATCAATGAGGCTGAAGGCAGGATTAGCAAGATTGAGGACAAATTAGAGACAACTAAAAAAGAAGTAAGACATCTCACAAAGAGATTAAGAGGTGCTGAAAATAACAACAGAGACCTATGGGTTGACTTAAAAGGAAACAATATACACATCATTGGCTTACCAGAGGAAGAAAGAGAGGGAAAGGAAGAAATCATTCTTCAGGCCATAATAGCTGAAAAATTCTCTAGTCTAGACAACATCAAAGACATAAAGATGGGAGACGGGCTATAGTGTAGCAGGTTAAGCGCAGGTGGTGCAAAGCACAGGGACTGGCATAAGGATCCCAGTTTGAGCCCCAGCTCCCCACCTGCAGGGGAGTCACTTCACAGGTAGTGAAGCAGGTCTGCAGGTGTCTATCTTTCTCTCTCCTCCTGTCAGTCTTCCCCTCCTCTCTCCATTTCTCTCTGTCCTATCCAAGAAAGACAACAACTATAATAACTACAACAATAAAAATAATCAAGGGCAACAAAAGGGAATAAATAAATAAAATAAATATTAACAACAACAACAAAAAAAAAGGCATAAAGGTTCAAGAAGCCCAGAGGGTCCCAAACAGAATTAACCCAGACATAAAGACACCAAGACCCATCATTTTTAGAATGGAAAGGAATATGATAAATAAAGGATCCTGAAGGCTGCAAGAGAAAAACAAAGAGTCACCTATAGAAGACATTCCATAAGATTAGCAGCAGACTTCTCCACACCAACACTACAGGTCAGAAGAGAATGACAAGGTATCTATTGAGGGCTCAATGAGAAAGTCTTTCAACCAAGAATACTGTATCCTGCTAGACTGTCATTCAGACTAGATGGAGGCATCAAAACCTTCTCAGACAAGCAACAGTTGAAGGAATCAACTATCACCAAGCCTGCCCTGAAAGAAGTTCTGAAAGCTCTTCTATAAACTGTCAGACCATCATAAATAGGTCATATATCAGAACACTCTAAAACTCTACAAGAATGGTGTTAAAATATCTTCAATCTTTGATATCAATAAATGTCAATGGCCTGAATTCACCTATTAAAAGACAAAGAGTGGGAAGATGGATCAGAAAATACAACCCAACAATATGCTGTCTATAAGAAACCCACCTAAATCAACAAGACAAACACAGACTTAGAGTGAAAGGATGGAAAACTATCATACAAACCCATGGCCCACAAAAATGGGCAGGAATAGCTATTCTCACATCTGAAACGATACACTTCAAAATAGATATGATTAAAAAAGATAGTTATGGACACTACTTAATGCTCAGAGGATCAGTCAATCAAGAGGACTTCACAATTATTAACATCTATGCACCCAATGAGAAGCCACCTAAATACATCAAACATCTACTGAAAGAGCTAAAGTAATTTATTCATAGCAACACAGTCATAGTAAGGGACTTCAACACCCCAGTCTCTCAACTTGACAGATCATCCAGGTATAAAATCAATAAAAACATAAGGGAGCTAAATGAAGAGATAGATACACTAAAACTATTGGACATTGTCAGAGTCATTCATCCCAAGAAACTGGAATACACATTTTACACAAGTCCACATGGATCACTCTCAAGGATAGACTATATGTTAGGCCACAAAGACAGCATCAGCACATTCAAGAGCATTAAAATCATCCCAAACATCTTCTCAGTCCACAGTGGAAATAAACTAACACTTAACAATCAACAGAAGATTACTAATAGTCCCAAAATTTGGAATCTCAACAGTACACTTCTTAACAACCTCTGAGTCAAAGAGGAAATCACGGAAGAAGTCAAAATGTTCCGAGACTTCAAAGAAAATGAAGACACAAACTATCAAAATATTTGGGACACAGATATGGCAGTACTGAGAGGGAAGTTCATAGCTGTACAAGCACACATTAGGAAACAAGAAAAAGCAGAAATAAACAGCCTGACTGCATATCTTAAAGACCTAGAAAAAGAACAACAAAGGAACCCTAAAGCAACCATAAGGACAGAAATCACTAAAGTTAGGGCAGAAATAAATAACATTGAGAATAAGAAAACCATACAAAAGATCAATGAAAGTAAATGTTGGTTCTTCAAAAGAATGAACAAAATCAACAAACCTTTAGCCAGACTCACAAAACAAAAAAGAGAGAAAACCCAAATAAATCGTATCATAAATGAAAGAGGAGCTATCACAACAGACACTGCAGTAATTCAAGATATCATGTGAGGCTTCTATATGCCACCAAGCTAGATAACCTAGAAGAAATGGACGATTTCCTACATATCTACCAACTTCCAAAACTTAGTAAAGAGAAAGTGGATAACATGAACAGGCCCATCACAGCTAATGAAATTGAAGCAGTTATCAGAAATAAAAGTCCTGGACCAGATGGTTTTAAAAAAGAATTCTACAAAAACTTCAAAGAAAAACTCAGACCTCTACTTTTAAAAGTCTTCCAGAAGATTGAAGACACTGGAATACTCCCTGCCAGCTTCTATGAAGTCAACATCACTCTGATACCAAAAGCAGACAGGGACATAAACAAAAAAGAAAACATCAGATCAATATCTCTGATGAACATAGATGCTAAAAATACAGAACAAGAATCTAGCCAGCTGGATACAGCAGTATATTAAAAAGATTGTTCATCATGAACTAGTGGGGTTTATCCCAGGCATACAAGGTTGGCTTAATATACATAAATCAATCTATGTGCTCCAGCACATCAACAAAAGCAAGACTGAAAACCACATGGTCATATCAATAGATGCAGAGAAAGCCTTTGACAAAATACATGGCTTTATTATCAAAACACTACAAAAAATGGGAATAGATGGAAAATTCCTGAAGATAGTGGAGTCTACATATAGCAAACCTACAGCTAGCATTATACTCAATGGTGAAAACCTGGAATCATTTCCACTCAGATCAGGTACTAGACAGGGCTGCTCACTATCACCATTACTATTCAACATAGTGTTGGAAGTTCTTGCCATAGCAATCAGGAAGGAGCAAGGAATTAGAGGGATACAGATTGAAAGAGAAGAAGTTAAACTCTCCCTATTTACAGATGACATGATAGTATACACAGAAAACCTCAGGAATCCAACAAAAAGGTTTTGGAAATTATCAGGCAATACAGTAAGATGTCATGCTATAAAATTAATATTCAAAAGTCAGTGGCATTTCTCTAATCAAACACTAAGCTAGAAGAAATTGAAACCCAGAAAGAAATTCTTTTTACTATAGCAACTAAAATAACAAAATATCTAGGAGTAAACCTAACCAAAGAAGTGAAAGACTTGTATACTGAAAATTATGAGTCACTACTCAAAGAAATTGAAAAAGACACAAAGAAGCGGAAAGATATTCCATGTTCATGGGTTGGTAGAATTACCATCATCAAAATGAATATACTATCCAGAGCCATATACAAATTTAATGCTATCACCATCAAGATCCCAAGCACATATTTAGGAGAATAGAATAAATGCTACAAATGTTTATCTGGAACCAGAAAAGACCTAGAATTGTCAAAAAATCTTGAGAATAAAGAACAGAACTGGAGGCATCACACTCCCAGATCTCAAATTTTATTACAGGGCCATTGTCATCAAAACTGTTTGATACTGGAACATGAATAGACACAGTGACCAATGGAATAGAATTGAGAGCCCAGAAGTGAGACCCCACACCTATGGACATCTAATCTTCAACAAAGGGACTCAGACTATTAAATGGGAAAAGCAGAGTCTCTTCAACAAATGGTGTTAGAAACAATGGGTTGAAACAGGCAGAAGAATGAAACTGAAACACTGTATTTCACCAAATATAAAAGTAAATTCCAAGTGGATCAAGGACTTGGATGTTAGACCACAAACTATCAGATACTTAGAAGAAAATATTGGCAGAATTCTTTTCCGCATAAAATTTCAAGACATCACCAATAAAACAAATCCAATTACAAAGAAGACTAAGGCAAGTATAAACCTATGGGACTACATCAAATTAAAAAGCTTCTTCACAGCAAAGAAACCACTACCCAAACCAAGAGACCCCTCACAGAATGGGAGAAGATCTTTACATGACATACATCAGACAAGAGTTTAATAACCAACATATATAAAGAGCTTGTCAGACTCAAAAACAAGACAACAAATAACCCCATCCAAAAATGGGGGGAGGACTTGGACAGAATATTCACCACAGAAGAGATCGAAAAGGCCGAGAAACACATGAAAAAATCCTCCAAGTCTCTGATTGTCAGAGAAATGCAAATAAAGACAAGATATACCACTTCACACCTGTGAGAATGTCATACATTAGAAAAGGTAAGAGCAGCAAATGTTGGAGAGGTTGTGGGTCAAAGGAACCCTCTTACACTGCTGGTGGGAATGTCAATTGGTCCAACCTCTGTGGAGAACAGTCTGGAGAACTCTCAAAAGGCTATAAATGGACCTACCCTATGATCTTGCAATTCCTCTCCTGGGATATATCCTATGTAACCCAACACATCCATCCAAAAACATCTGTGTATACATATGTTCTTAGCAGCACAATTCGTAATAGCCAAAACCTGGAAGCAACCCAGATATCCAACAACTGATGAGTGGCTGAGCAAGCTGTGGTCTATATACACAGTGGAATACTACTCAGCTCTAAAAAATGATGACTTCACCATTTTCAGCTGATCTTGGATGGACCTTGAAAAAATCATGTTGAGTGAAATAAGTCAGAAATATCAGGGTAAATATGGGATGATCTCACTCTCAGGCAGAAGTTGAAAAACAAGATCAGAAAAAAAAAACAGAAATAGAATCTGAAATGGAATTGAATATTGCATCAAAGTAAAAGACTCTGGGGTGGATGTATGGGAAGAATACAGGTCGAAGAAGGATTCCATTGCTGTGGCTGGGATCCTTGTGACTCTGTGGGTCACCAGAAGCCAGCTCTCTAGCCATGTGTTCATCTTCCAAAGAGCAGGGGAGGTAGGTACTGCCAGGAAATGGAGAAGCCTAGAGGCAGCCTCGCATGATGCCTCATCTGGACACTGCACTCCTTTGCCAGGTGCACGGCCACTGCATTGGAGGAACCTCTAGACCTATAGGCTTTTTGCACCCTCTCTCACTTGAGGATCCCTGCGTCCCCCAGGTGTGGAGGGAGGAGGGCTGGCTGCTGCCTCCCTGGGTCTGAACCTGTCCTGTGTGGCACCCCCAGGCTGCCCTGGGCATCACTCACCTCCTGGTTATGGCCCTGGAGAAGGAAGGCATCCCTGCAGCTGAGGCCACCAAGAAGATCTGGATGGTGGACTCCAGGCGACTCACTGTCAAGATGTATTGGTCTGGGGGCAAGACATGGGGTGTCTTACAGCAGCTGGAGATGGGGTGCTCACCTGTGAGGAGGCAAGCCTGGCAGGCAGGAGAGAGAGGAGGTGAAGGAGGGCAGGGCCTGCTCTTTATTTGCATTGATGGATTGATTGATTTTGCCACCAGGGTTACCATACTGTTTCACTATTCCTGAATGCCATTTTTATTGCAGAGAAAGGGAGAGATAGAGAGGAATACATAGGGAAAAATGAGAGGGAAGTAGAGAGAAGGGGAGACATCTGCAGCACAGAGTGATTCCCCTCAGATGTCACTCAGAGCCTGAATTCAGGTCCCAGATTCCACTAGCATAGAAAACTGGGGAGAGGGACAGGAGAGACAGTTCAAAGGTCAGAGCTTAAAATGAAAAAACCTGGGCTAAGAGTTGACACACCTGGTAGAACACACACGTTCACATTTGTGAGAACCTGGGTTCCAGTGCCTGGTCCTGACCTGCAAAGGAAAAGTTTCCCGAATAGTAGAACAGGCTGAAGATGTCCCTCCTTATTCCCTTTCTATCAGTCTCTGTCTCTATAAAAGAAGGGAGAAAAAAGAAAAGAGAATGCTTCGAGCCCCTGGCTCACCACCTGCAGAGGAGTTGCTTCACAGGTGGTGAAGCATGTCTGCAGGTGTTTGTCTTTCTCTCCCCCTTTCTGTCTACCCTTCCTCTCTCCATTTCTCTGTGTCCTATCCAACAATGACAACATCAACAACAATAATAATAAATACTATAACAAAAAAAATTACAAGGGCAACAAAAATGAAAATAAATCAATATTTAAAAAAAGAAAAGATAAGAAAAGGAGGAGGGAGGGAGGGAGGAAAGAAACAAAGTGGCCACCATGAGCAGTGGAGTTGTGTAACCACTGATCCTGGACAATGACACTGCTGGCAATAATGCTAATAATAAAATTAAAGTTTAAGAACCATGGACACCTGCATCTGAGAGCCATATATTTCAGTGGGCAGGGTAGATACCTTGCCATGCACTTGAATCACATTCAAACCCTAGCACCACATGGGAGAGTGTCACTGTACTGGGAGAAGCTCTGGTGCTGTGGTGGCTCTCCTTCTGTGTGTGTGTGTGTGTGCGTGTGTGTGTGTGTGTGTGTGTGTGTGTGTGTGTGTGTCTCAGAAAGAAGTACGAAGAGTACACTCTGTGGCTCAAATGCAGCAATTTTGCCCGGGTTCCCCACAGCCACATGCCTTCTTCCTCTCCTGCAGGGGAGGAGTCATCTGAGCCCTGAGAAAGAGACTTTTGCCCAGGATCATGCTGAGAAGGGCTCCTTGGAGGAGGTGGTGCAGCAGGTGAAGCCCACAACCATCATAGGTAGGAGGGTATGCCAGGCTCGATGATTTTGGTAGGCTGAGCTCCTCGGGTTGCAGGAGTGGCCCCAATTCAGCTTGATGTGCAGTGTCTACATCAACTCAGAATCCTTGTTCTCACAGCCCTGTGTGAGAGCCAGTGAAGCCACCCCATCATTTGCTTGTCTGGGGAGACCAGTGCCTGTCTGCTGTCTACTGGTTGTATGGTCTGGTGGGTGGCGAAAGGAACCTGATAGAAAAATTCAGGCCATGAATATCATCAACAAGGGTTTTATTTGTGTGCTCCTGGGGCAAGGTTCTCCAGTCCAGGCATGCAGGGTGGGGTGGAGTGGGCATGGAGTCACAGCCAGGGTCAGGGACGGAGATTCTTATAGGTGAGGAGAACAAGGAACTTAGGTGAGAGTTCAGTGGGCATTTTCCATGACATTAAGTGTGGTGGGTCTGTGGTTTAGGAAACTGCTAGCCTCCAGCAGGCATTCCAGGGAGGAGCTGGTATTGCTGGGTTCCACATTCTTAAGATTGAGTGTTTTTAGCCACAAGCGCCTTCAATGGTGAGGCCGTCCCAGTTGTATCATTCTTACCTTTTTGGTTATATAGGGTGCCGAAGTCATTCTGGCTGCTTCCTGCTAAATGGGGGCGACATGTGGTGGGGGTTAAAGGTAGGAATAGGTCTGTGGGGGCCCAATCTGTAGATGAATGTAAGAGTGTAGGAGAAGCTGGTTGACAGATACTCTGCATAGCTCGTGAATGCAGGTCATAATGGACCTAAAAAGGCAGGGAGCAAAAAGAAAAAGCAAAGAAATTAGGATTAGAGTGGTATCTCTGTAGAATCGTCTCATTCTCTAGATTCTTCTTTCGTTTTTCCTCTCTGTGGTACATGGGGGCAGAGGGAGGAAAAATAGGGAATCCGGAATTAGGCTGGGTGCTTCCTCCCTAGCTGTGCTGGTACCAGGTCTGTGAGGTTGAGGGTGGACAGGTTGTGGGGATTGGAGGAGAGATCCTGGACTAATTGGAGGGGGTTTGATGGGATGGTGTGGGGTGGAGTGGTGAATGTAGGGGTTTAGGCGAGCACACCACATCAGTCTTAGGCTTGGTGCCTTATCCCCAGCTGCCCTGAGGGTGGACTGGGAAGGTGGAAGGATGATGGTTGGGGTGGGGGACATTGAATGGGATAGGGTGGTTTGAGGTGCTAAATGGGGCATAGGCAGGTGAACTAGTAGGGATGGGGGTGGGATTTGGGGTTGTTTTGTGGGTTCCTCCAATTCAGTTGGGTACCTCCTCTCTCAAGCCCCCCAGTCCACCCTCAACCCTCCAGTCCCTGCTAGCAGGACAACTGGGAAGGAGACACAGGCAATGGTGAGAGGCCTTCCTCAAAACTGTGAAAAGGAGACAAGGACAGTGACCACCCCCCCCAGTACCTGCTCCCGTTCCCCCAGGCTGTTCTTCTACTATCACTCACTGCCACAAATGATGGGCCCTACATGAGAGAGGGGGAGGAAATGCCTTCCACCAAAATTAGAACATCTCCTTTAGAAGAGATTGTATCCCAGTGGGAAAGATAGCATGGTGGTTCTGCAAAAGACTTGCATGTCTGAGACTCTGAAGTCCCAGGTTCAATCCTCTGTATCATCATAAGCCAGACTGAAGGAGGAGTAGAGAGAGAAAGAAGGGTAGGAGAAGAGGAAGGAGGAGTTATCCATGGGCTACCCAGGATTGCAATTTGTTAATTGGCCATTTAGAATATTTGTGGCCTTTCTCTGACAATCAGTGACCTATAGCAGTTTTTCATATGTTTGTTAGCCTTTTGGATCTCCTCTGTAGTGAATGTTTTGTTCATATCCTGTGCCCATTTTTGGATGGGGTCATTTGCTTTTTTTGTGCTAAGTTTGCTGAGCTCTTTATATATTTTGGTGATTACTTTCTTGTCTGATGTATGGCCTGTGAAGATCTTCTCCCATTCTGTGAGGGGTCTCTCTGTTTGTTTAATAGTTTCTTTGGATGTGCAGAAGCTTTTCAATTTGATGTAGTCCCATTGGTTTGTTTCTGCTTTAGTCTTCCTTGCAATTGGGTTTGATTCATCAAAGATGTCCTTGAGGTGTAGGTGGGAAAGTGTTTTACCAATGTTTTCCTCGAAGTATTTGATTGTTTCTGGTCTGACATCTAGGTGTTTGATCCATTGGGAGTTGATTTTTGTTTCTGGTGAGATAAAGTGGTTCAATTTCATTCTTCTGCATGTTACAACCCAGTTTTCCCAGCACCATTTATTGAAGAGAGCCTCCTTTTTCCATTTAATCCTTTGGGCCCCCTTATCAAAGACTAGATATCCATAGGTGTTGGGATTTATTTCTGGGCTTTCAATTCTGTTCCACTGGTCTGTGTGCCTATTTTTGTTCCAGTACCATGCTGTTTTGATGATGATGGCTTTATAATATAGTTTAAGGTCTGGGAGTGTGATGCCTCCATTTCTGTTTCTTTTCCTCAAGATGGTTTTGGCAATTCTAGGTGTTTTCACGTTCCAGATAAATGATTGTAGTGTTTGTTCTATTCTCTTAAAGAAGCTTGGTGGAACTTTGATGGGTATTGCATTAAATTTGTATATGGCTCTGGGGAGAATATTCATTTTGATGGTATTTATTCTTCCAATCCATGAGCATGGCTATTTTGCTAGCTCTTTGTGGCTAAACCCACTGTGCTGGCTCCTGATTCTGGGGTGTCCGCATCAATAAGAATTGTATTATCACACTGCCACGAGTTCCTCGTCTCTTTCTCCAGTGAAGCAAGCACAGCAAGTTGGGGAAGACAGAAAGAGGGAGAGAAATATATACACCTGCATACCTGCTTCACCACTTATAAGGCTACTCCCCTAGAGGTGGGGATTGGGGGCTGTGAACCATGATATTTATATGCTTTGTGCCATGTACACTTAACCCACTGCACTACTGCCCGACCCCCTTCTTTCCCTCTTTATCCCCACTGGCCCTTTCAATTTCTGTGACTGCATTCAATAAATAAATAAATAAAAAGTTGAAAAGGATTTATAAAATATTTAATTTATTTCTTAATACAAGGTAGTGGTGGGGTGGGAGATCCAGAGCATCCTATTGTTTCTGAGTGACACTTTCAGTGTCTCAGCAGATTATGTTCAGAATACAAATAGTAGAGCTGTCTTCACAAACTATTGAGTTCAGTTTAGCTACCATGTACCTGAGAGAGAAAAAGATGTCTGATTCTCTCTCTTAACATCTGGAAAGAAAAGTCAGGTGATCACAAAATACAAAGACTGATTTTTTGACAAGTTTTTTTTTTTTTAGGCTTATGGCCCTTATTTATATAACAACGATCATGATAATACACCATCTTGCACATTTATTTTTCCTTTTTGAAAATTGTGATTAGTAGTGGTTTACAAAATTCAATGCACTCTCCCACCGCCCAAAGAAAATCACGATAGGTGATTGTGGAAGAGCTTGGCACATGCCCCTGAAGTACTGGTCCCCAGGGCAGGTAGCTAGTTGTGAGGGAGGTCAGAGGTCATGCACTGGGTGGCCCTGTAGTGTGGGCCCTAGAGCCTCCTGCATCTGCTGGACAGAATTCCTCCCCTCCTGGCCTGGCGTATCTGCGACTCATCAAAGGTTTCAGTTGCCCGACAGTTGGCGCAGGGTCTCCACCTTGTTCACTGCTTAGTGGCTGGGAGACTGGTGAGGAAGGGCGGGGTGGGGGTGGTGGTGAGGCCAGGCTGGGCGGGGAGCAGGGATGTCTGGCCCCAAGCCTGGCCTCTGCAGGTGCATCCTGGCTGGGCCTTTCTTTACTCATCACCCTCTCCAGGAGCTCCAGTTCCCACCCAGGTCAAGCTGCGTGGCTGGCAGTGTAGATGTCTGCTGAAGCTCCTGTCACCCGGCAGGCAGTCGGGAGTTCTCATCTGGTCTGAGGACCCTGTTTTTTTAATGACCCCGGTGCTCGGACAGTGTAGACCTACCGGGCCGGGTGTAGCCTGGAGGACTCCAGGGCAAGCCGGACCTGAGGTTCTCCCCAGTCGCCCCGTGTTGGTCGGTAGCAGGCCTCCTTGTAAGGTGCCCAAAGAGGATGCCCACTGGGCTAGATTGTGTGACAGGGGCGAGGTCACCCCCTGAAATGGTCAGGAATACTCTGGAGGCAGCCTGGCTCGCCACCTTGGAAGACGCCTGGAAATGTCCCAGAGCTCTGCTTTCTTGCTGCTGTTCAGTGTTGCAGCCTTTTTGTTGAATGGTGTTAAGGACCACAGTAGCGTGCCTTCCTACAGTGCGCTGGGCCAGGCCTCGAACCTGGATCGTGAGCATGACAAAACTCTGTACTATCTGAGTCAGCTGTTTTAGAGACTCCTTGGATACTTAAAAATCTGTTTTTTATTTAAAGATTTCATTCACTCGGTGATATCTTAAATACTTATTTTAGATCACCTGGGACTTCAGAGCCTCAAGCATGAGTCTCCTTGCATAACCATTATGCTATCTACCCATGCCCTGTATGTCAGTTTTTTTTAAAAAAAGGTCATTGTACACCTGAGAGGTGATGTTGTTGTACTCTCATGCAAGAAGTTTTGAGTTCAAGCCTTGGCATATCATGCCAGAGTGATGCTCTGGTTCTCACTCTGTCTACCTCTCCTCCTCCATAACCTCTGCCTTACTAATAAATAAATAATTTAGGTTTTCAGAAAAAGTACAGAAATTGAGTTCATTTCCGTTTAACATCCTCCAAGAATAATGCTTCTTTTAAAGTATTGATATGAAATTATGGGTATATGTTATGTGTGCGCATGTGTATTCATAGCCTCTGGTATGAATACACATGCATGAATACACTGTCAGCATCTGTTGAACCATTTACACATAAGGGAAGATACCAGTATTTTAGGAACTTTTATGCAAGGAGACTCAGTAATACAGTGTCTGCTTTCTTTTTTTTTTTCTTTTGTCTTTATTTTAGTTTTCTTATATTTTATAGGACCGAGAGAAATTCTGAGGGGAAAAGAAAGACACCTGCATCACTACCTTACTACCCCTAAAGCTTCCCCCCTCCTCCACCCCCTGCAGTTGGGGGCTGAGATCTTGAACCTGGGTCCTTATGCATGGTCATGTGTAATCCAAGTGTGCCACCTACCCGCCCTTGATGTGTATATTTCTTTTTTTTAAAGATTTTTAAAAATATTTATTCATTTTTCTTTTTGTTGCCCTTGTTGTTTTTATTGTTGTAGTTATTATTGTTGTTGTTATTGCTGTCACCGTTTGGATAGAACAGAGAGAAATAGAGAGAGGAGTGGGAGAAAGAGAGAGGGAGAGAAGATAGACACCTGCAGACCTGCTTCACTGCTTGTGAAGTGACTCCCCTGAAGGTGGGGAGCCAGGGGCTTGAACCAGGATCCTTATACCGGTCCTTGTGCTTTGTGCCATGTACGCTTAACCTGCTGTGCTATCCCCCAACTTCCAATGTGTACATTTCTTAACCTGCCCTGATCATCTTAGTTGTCATGGGTCAAGAAGCTCTGTTGATAGAAATGCAGTTGGCATCAGGTTCTGAATTAATCTACTGTGACTTTCAGTTTGACTGAGAAGATTATTTGTAACATTTGGATTCTGAAAAGGAATTTTATGATGGTTTTCTTTTCCAGTTAACGGTAGTTCAACTCTGATAAAGCTCATTGGCTATGATACTCCCACAGCTCAAAGTTTGATGAAATTGCATTTTTATTTTTACATCTGCACTCACTTCTTTACTATTTCATTTCATTATTCATTTGTTGGATAGAGACAGACATTGAGAGGGAAGGGAGAATTAGAGAAGAGAGGGAAGGAACATCTGCAGCACTAACATACGCAGCAGTAGCATCAGCAGCACTGCTTCATCACTCATGACACTTCCCTCCCTGCAGCAGTTAGGGGCCAGAGGCTTGAACCCAGGTCCTTCTACACTGTCATATGCACTGTACTGGTGTGTCACCACCTAGTTCCTGAATTACATTTTCAGACTGAAAATAGACTGGAATAGTCAGACTGGAATAGTCTGGGAATGATGATTCAAAACTACGATGAGGGCCAGGCGCTAGCGCACCGGGTTAAGCGCACATAGTGTGAAGCACAAGGATGTGCACAATGATCCCAATTCAGTTCCCTGCGAGGGGAGGGGGGAGTCATTTTGCAAGCCATGAACCAGGTCTGCAGATGTCTGTTTTTCTCTCCTCCTCTCCAACTTCCCCTCCTCTCAATTTTTCTCTGTCCTAACAGCAGTCATAACAAGAATAACAGCAGCAACAATGGACAAAAGATGGCCAACAGGAGCAGTCAATTTGTAGTGCCAGCACTGGGCCCCAGCTATAACCCTGGAGGCAAAAACAAAAACTGAAAAGGTGCCTGCTTTGCCATAGATTCAAGATCTGAGAGAAAGGAGGAAAAAAGCTAGAATTCTATGCACTACTACACAGAAGCCCCCAGCTTCTAGCAGAGCTGTGGGAGCAGAAAGTTGTTCTTTGTTCCCACAGAGCATGGTGGTATTGATTCCAAAAGTTTTTGTTGAAAAAGGATGGGGGAGTTGTACCCCTATTATCCTATGGTTTTTATCAGTGTTTGATTTTATAAATAAAAAAAATTGAAAAACAACAACAACACAAAGCTGTCTTTCTGCTAACTGCAGAAAGATAAAGGTTTTCTTAAAAATGTTTTAAGTGGAAAAAAATATTAGTTTGCTGCAAAATATATACCTGAAAGCAGAAGTACACTAGAGTTTGTAGTGAGTATCCCCCTCACACTTCCTCTCCACTATTCCAAGCTTTGGGTCCATGATTGCTCAACAATTTGTTTGGCTTTGTATGTGAACTCTCTTTTCAGTCACCAGGTTCCAGATGTCATCAGGATGCCGGCCAGGCTTCCCTGGACTGAAGACCCCACCAATGTGGCCTGGAGCTCCACTTCCCCAGAGGCCCACCATACTAGGGAAAGAGAGAGGCAGACTGGGAGTATGGACCGACCAGTCAGCACCCATGTTCAGCGGGGAAGCAATTACAGAAGCCAGACCTTCCACCTTCTACTACCCACAATGACCCTGGGTCCATGCTCCCAGAGGAATAGAGAGTGAGAAAGCTATCAGGGGAGGGGGTGGGATATGGAGATTGGGTGGTGGGAATTGTGTGGAGTTGTACCCCTCCTACCCTATGGTTTTGTTAATTAATCCTTTCTTAAGTAAAAAAATAAAAAATAAAAAAATATTAGTTTGGAACAGAAAAGGATAGAGATTCTTTTCAACTGTATTCTGTCAAGGTATCCTCCCCCGCCCAAGAAGTTGATAACTATTGTATAAAGGAGAGAGGAGACCTCAAAGACAGGGTGATTGTGTACAAGGGGAGAGCAAAAAACAGAAAAAAATAAAGACTGCAACTAGGTCCCAGGGACAGGAGAAAATTTAAAAATGCAGGAATTAATCAGTGTTTCATTAGTCATCTCCTTCATCTTCCTCTCTTTCCTCCCCCTCATCACCATCTTCTTCTCCTTCATCCTTGTCTCCTTCTTCATATCTTCTTTTTAAAAAAAATATTATTTTTATTTGTTAATTGGATAGAGACGGTCAGAAATCAAGAGGGAAGGGAGGGATAGAGAGGGTGAGAGACAGAGAGACAGCTGCAGTACTGCTTCACCACTTGTGAAGATCTCCCCCCTGCAGGTGAGAATTGGGGGCTTGAACCCAGGTCTTTGTGCATTGTAACATGTGAGCTCAACCAAGTGCACCACCACCAGGCTCCCACTTCTTCATATCTTCTAATCTTTCTTCCTCTTCTTCTTCTTCTTCATCATCATCATCATCATCATCATCTTCCCCCTCGCCTTATTCATCATCCATAATAGGAACCAAGTAGTATTGTAGTGGATTTGGCCAGATACCATCTTTAATGACCTCTCTTAACTCACCTGCATCTGCATGAGAATGGTCAATAAAGCAGGTAAAGAAGGTCTCTGGTTCCTCATGTTGTCTCTTCCTGTTGGTTTTATATTGTGTTTGACTTGAACATTTGATCAAATCCTTTCCAGATTTCCATTTGTTTTCAGTGGATCCTTCAAAAGAAGGATCACCACTCTCATTCAGATAAAATTCTTTGAAGAGAACTTTATTTTCAAAGTAAGGGTTTTCAACAAAATAAAAGTCTGTTCTATTACCTGATTTACTATCTTTGAATACTGCCACTTCAACTCTTGTCAAGTAATGCAGTGCCTCTTCATCCTCTTCCCCAAGCAGTGTAGACACTTGTGGGTGGTTGACAAATGTTACCCCAAACTTTGGCATATTGGCCAACAATTCTGATCTCTTCTGAAAAAGTGGTTGGCAGAGTTTGTTATATTTCTGTTCTAACTTCAAAATTGTCACTCCCCAGAAATCAGCTTGGTAAAAAAGCAACAGGATTCAATTGAATATATCCACGAAGTACAGAATGAAATAGACTTAAGGAACAAGCCAGCTAGGAGATTTCTGGAATTTTCTATCTCACCTTAACTCTAATACCTGAGAGTCTCATCTAAGACTCTTTGCTGACTCTCTGCTACTTAAAAGAGTCAAAGTTCAGATATCTGCTAGGTAAGGAGGATGGCCTAGGTAGATAAAAGCAATTCATCAAATGAGCTGAATGTACTGTGTTCCATTATATATATCTTGAGTTGTAGTTCTAAACTGAGCTATGTGGCTTAATAGAAAATAGTAGGGTCCTCATGTCTGTGGCTCATGTGACTTTGCTTGAAGTTTTTTTTTGTTGTTGTTTGTTTTTTTTTTTAAGGTGCTCGAGATACCTACAAGTTGTCAGACAACCTTTTGATGACTGGTCCTTCGATTTAGAGATTTTCTTTGTTATCTTAAGTTGCTATTTATGCAATCTTCTTTCATTCTCTCCTATCTCCCCTATTTCTCTCTCTCTCTTCCTCTCTCTCTATCTCTCCCCCCTCTGCCAGGACCTGAACCTGTCACCTTCTTCTTCTTCTAGTGTTTGCCCTTCTTCTGTAGCCAGTCAACAGCATCAGGTTGAGCCTGATGTAAAGTTTCGAGACCTCCTTTGAATCTGGAGAGGTGGCAGTCGTTGACTATGTGGGTCATAGTCTGTCTGTAGCCGCAGGGGCAGTTCGGGTCATCTCTGGCCCCCCAGCGATGGAACATAGCAGTGCACTGGCCATGGCCTGTTCGATAGCGATTGAGGAGGGCCCAATCATAACGTGCTAAGTCAAAGCCGGGTTGACGCTTGCAGGGGTCTGTGATGAGGTGTTTGTTCTTTACCTCAGCTGACTGCCAACTCTGTTTCCAAGAGACTGGAACAGAAAAGTTCAGTGTAGGCATAGGGGACCAGATTGGGTGACGAGACGTCAAGCGTTGGACAGGGTGGGCAAAGATATCCGCATATATTGGCAGGTCCGGTCGAGCATAGACGTGGGAAATGAACTTAGATGATACCGCATCCCGACGAATATCTGGTGGGGCGATGTTGCTAAGAACTGGCAGCCATGGAACCAGGGTGGAATGGATGGTTCCAGAAATTATCCTCATGGAGGAATATAATTTGGAATTGACCAAGTGGACATGGGAGCTATGGAACCATACTGGGGCACAGTATTCTGCAGTGGAATAGCATAATGCCAGAGATGATGATCGTAGTGTGGAAGCGCTCGCGCCCCATAAGGAGCTGGCCAGTCTTGCAATGATGTTATTCCTCGCGCCCACCTTTGCTGCAGTTTTTATGAGATGTTTGTGAAATGACAGAGTGCGATCGAGAGTAAAGCCAAGATAGATTGGCTGGGCTTCATGCCGGATTCTCGTATCGCCAAGCTGCACATTAAGCTCATGCGAGGCCGAGGCATGGTGTAGATGGAAAACAAATGATACCATTTTTGCAGTGCTAGGGATTAGTCGCCATTTTTTACAGTAATCAGATATCAGAGACATGTCTTTCGTGAGTGTTTCCTTGAGGATGTCGAACTTTGATGCCTGAGTTGCACAGCAGATGTCACATATTTCTCATCTTACAGAGAAATTCCTATCACCCGCCCAAGCTGGTTTCCGCCCAGGAAGATCTACCTGCGAACAAGCCCTAGCCCTCTCAACTTACATTGAAAATGGATTACAGAAGAATTTAAAGACGGGTGCTGTCTTTGTTGATCTCACAGCAGCCTATGACACGGTCTGGCACCGGGGTCTCCTAGTCAAGATCTCAAGATGCCTGCCTCCATGGGTGGCCAACACTATATCATTTCTTCTCCAAAACAGAAGATTCCGGGTGCATCTGGGTGACAACTCTAGCAGATGGAAACTTGTCTCAAGTGGCCTCCCCCAGGGCTCTGTTCTGGCTCCTACGCTATTTAATATTTACATCAATGACCTCCCAGAAACTTCTTCAAGGAAGTTCATCTACGCTGATGACCTGTCACCTCAAAGCATCAGACACAAAAAAGAATTTTGCATAGCCACTTATCCTCTCTCCTTGGCCCATTATGCATTATACTAAGCACTTAGCACTGTTGTTGTAGAGTAAGAATGTGTTATAGGTTCCTATTGTATAATTCTCTCTTCAGTGTATCTATAGGACCTCTAAAGCCTCAAATAAAAAGATTGTAAGGAAACCAACTCTCTCTCTCTCTCTTAATTCTGCAGTCAACTTTCTACCTAGACTTCTAGGTTAAAAACCCATCGCAGCCTCTGGAAATATTGCACCTGTAACATTGCTTATCACATTGGAGCTTCATAAGTCTGTCTTTACAAAAACAAGAACCAAAAGGTAACAGGCTGTTTTTTTTTTTGGGGGGGGGAGTGCACACTATACTAAATGTACTTTGAGTTGTATCTTGATTTAGGAATATTAGATATTTCCACTCATGCCTTCCTATAGTGTCCCAGCATTTGTGCTCCAAAATGAGGACAATAGGGATGTCCAGGGCTCACAGTCTCTCAGGAGGAAGCTAGGGCTGCATGGTCGTCAGCAGTTCCAAATACACTAGAGACTTCACTTACCTTGTTTAGTAACTTTGCTTTAGAATTTTAATTCCACAGGCAGAGTGTGTGTGTGTGTGTGTGTGTGCTCACTGCATTTCCTATGCCTGAGACAGTGTTGTCTGTAATGCTCAAAAGTCACTTGTAAGCAAGCATGCTGGCATTGAAGTCCAGGCTTATCAGACACATAGATCCCTAACCTCTGCAATGCAGATCCCAGAAAAGAACCACTGAGACAACTTCCATTGGCTATATTTGCTTCTAAGATTATCATTGCTCTAGATGTGAAATTGTATAGTTGTTGTTTTCCTATAGCATACAACAGTCCATCAAAGAACACCAAAACAGAACCTAAGACCTCTGAGACTACAACTTGTAAGGATCCTGAGAAAGCAGAACAGGTACTGGTCTCTCAAGACAAGCAAAGGATGGGGTGTCTGCCACTGAACACAAATAGGGCTGGGAGAACAAGGAGTCTCAGTTGACATAGACCCTGAACTTCAAGCAGAATTGTGGCCACTCCTGCAACCGGAGGTCTCAGCCTATCAAACGCATTGTGCTGATTGTTGTTCATACATCTTTTTATCAAACACAGTCCTGGAGTAATCCAGTCTTGGGAGAGCACAGGAAGAATTCTGAAGGTAAGAAAGAAAAAGGTAAGAGCAGACCCTTGGTGTCATTGTAGGAGCTGTGCTATGGGTGCATGCATCGTGCCAAGGCCAACAGTCTGCTGTACTGCTGAGAGGAAACATAAAAAAAGGATCCAGAGACCAAGAAGATTCTATGGAGATACCAGATAATGAAGACAAGGACACTGTGTTAAGGAACCAGGTGGTGCAATGCTTTGACTGAGAGGTGGTGCAGCGGGGGCAGCAGACAAGACAAGGCCACTGCAGATGTCCCGCGCATGTCTGCCTGGCAGTGTGCCAAATCATGCATTTCATGTGAGAATTAAGTTTGGGTCATGACCTGGTTTCCAGGAAAAGACTAAAGGCATGTTTGATGCACTACATTTTGGAGCTGATGCTACTTTCTGATCTCTTCACAGCTTATATAAATGCATTGGGGAGGGGTTTGGAGGATGAATGGAGGGTTTACTCTACTCTGTTGCATGAGTGCAGGGAAGAACATAGACAGTCACACATTTTCAGGTGCCATTCTGCTTGGCTTGCTTGAGCCAGACCTTATGTTTGAAAAACAAATACCTTGACTGAAAAACCTCTTCTCAGCTAGGAAAAAAACAAAAAACAGAAAAGCTCATAATTTGGACTCCTATGAAACATAGCCTTTGTAGAGAGAAAGACTAGTAGTCCACAAAAAGAACTACATTTCCAGCATGTGTTTTATTTATTCATTAATTTTTTATTTATTTTATTTTCCCTGTAATGTTGGGCTACAGTAAAAAAAAAAAAAAAAAAACAGTTCATGAAGAATGCAGCTAAAAACCTCGGAATCCCAGATGCTGTGAAAGCACACAGGAGGGAGTCGGGCTGTAGGTCAGCGGGTTAAGCGCAGGTGGCGCAAAGCACAAGGACCGGCATAAGTATCCCGGTTCGAACCCCGGCTCCCCACCTGCAGGGGAGTCGCTTCACAGGCGGTGAAGCAGGTCTGCAGGTGTCTATCTTTCTCTCCTCCTCTCTGTCTTCCCCACCTCTCTCCATTTCTCTCTGTCCTATCCAACAACAACAACAATAATAACTACAACAATAAAACAAAGAGGGCAACAAAAGGGAATAAATAAATAAAATAAATATTAAAAAAATAATAAAAAAAAGAAAGCACACAGGAACCAGAAATGCCACTTTTACATAAGAGTTGTTTCTGCCTCTCTCTTGCATATAACCCTGTCTGGGAATGTTTGAACCCACCCTCTGGAGGGAAGATTGAAGGGATGCCAGTGGGCTTTACAAGAGTGACACTTCCTCTCTGGGTGGGAAATAATTCCATAGAATCTTGGGCCCCTCCCGCACCCCCAGAACTGAGGTCTCCACCTGAGTAAGACCCTCAGGTGAGCTGTAGGTGCAGAAGGTGCAAGAAAACTCATTTTAGATGTTTGACCACCATTTTCATGTTTTTAGTCACTATGGCTTCTTTTTTTATTTGCCTAAATTGTCCTATTTTCAAACCATTATCTAGTTAAACTGACAATTCTGGACATACTAGATAGTCCAGAGTATTGCCTTTGTTCAACATGCAGGGCTTTGGGCCAGCGGTAGAGCTTAGTGGAAGACTCTGTGGTTGCGCACCTGTGGACTTGAGGTTTGATCACACACACACACACACACACACACACACACACACACGTACAGGCACAGACACACATGAACACACACATACACACACATACACACACACACACACACACCATAGGGAAGAAAAAAAAAAGAACTATGACCTCTGATCAGTTTTTCTCAGAGTCACATTTGAGCAGGTGAGCTCAACATGTAGCTGCTTCATTGGCACATATAAACATTATTATTTTTTCTTTTAGATAGATAGAGAATGCAACCAGAGTACTGAGGCTTCCTTCAGTGTGGAGGGGACGGATCTGAAACCCAATTCTCACCAATGACAAAGCAGCCACTATAAAAGCCAGCTATTTTACTAGCCTATCAGTTGTTTTCTTGCTTAACTCAAAGAAATGAAATGCCCCTCTTTTATCCTAGAATTTATATATCTTTGAAAACCGATCACCAATGCTGCTGTCATCTCTACAAAAACAAGAAGACTATTCTCAGAATCTGCTAATACAAGATGCCAATTGTGAACTGACCAAGAAAGAGCAACAAAGCCAGGAAGTCTTGGAGCAACTAGAACTGCTGCAACTCAAACAAGAGTGAGTTTTGGTGGACTTGCAGGGAGACTCCAGTGGGGAAGGTTCGGGCAGCACAGCTAGTGCTTCAGCACATCTCAGCCAGCCAACTGGGGTCTCCACGCAGCCCTTCATCGCCACCATGCTTAGCGTCAGGACAGCCTTCGTGGCCAGAAACAGTTGTCAATCAGCTCCATGGCCTTTGGCTTTGTGGTCAGTGGTGTTAGTAGAGGAATAAGGGGCCAGTCTGAAGCAGGAACCCATCCCAGTGTAGGTTTATCATCAGTAGGTTGGGAACCCAGGACCCAGGGTCAGGAGTGTGGGGTCCCAAACTGGAAGCAGGGCTAGGCCATCATGAAAAGCCTTCCCTATACTCATACCTGCCATTCTCCTACAGCTCAGCCTGGGATGAACATATCTCTCATTTCCATTTCCTGAGGAAAGAGAGTGTTTAGTTGCTCTTGGCCTGAGGCTGAGCATTTGGGTCAGGGAGCAGGTTAGGAGAGCAGTGAAAGAAACTGCTGTGAGAAAGACTCCCCCAAATGGAGGTAGTTCCTTCCTCCATAAAGCTAGTCTCTCTCTGTCTTCCTTCCTTGCTCCCTTTTTCCTTCCCTACCTTCATTCCTTCTGTATTTACTACTATATAATGTGGGGCTTGGTGTCCTGATGCTCCACTATTTCGGGCAGTCCTTTCTTTGATAGAATGTGTGAACTAGATGGAAACAGAGAGCAGGAGAGGCACCTGCAAAACTGTTCTACTACTTATCAAACATCTCCATTGCAGGTGAGGACCTTGAACTCAGTCTTTGCAAATGGCAGAATGTGTACTCTTCTAGATGAGACACCACCAGGTCCCAAGTCCTGTCATCATCAAGTGCAATGGAATCTGCCCACTATCACCAGTACTATTCAACATACTGTTGGAAGTTCTTGTTATGGCAATCAGTCAGGAACAAGGAATTAAAGGCATGCATATTAGAAGAGAAACAGTGAAACTCTCCCTATTTGTGGAAGTCATGAGAGTATAAATAGAAAAACCTAACCAGGGAGTTGGGCAGTAGTGCAGCGGGTTAAGCTCACGTGGCACAAAGGACAAGAACCGGCATACAGATCTCGATTCATGTCCACGGCTCCACACCTGCAGGGGAGACTCTTCACAGGTGGTGAAGCAGGTCTGCAGGTGTCTACCTTTCTCCCCCCCTTTTGTCTTCCTTTCCTCTCTCTAATTCTCTCTGTCCTATTCAACAACAACGTCATTAATAACTACAACAATAATAACTACAACAATAAAACAAGGGCAACAAAGGGGAATAAATAAATATTAAAAGAAAAAAACTAGGGAGTCGGACTGTAGCGCAGTGGGTTAAGCGCAGGTGACGCAAAGCACAAGGACCGGCATAAGGATCCTGGTTCGAACCCTGGCTCCCCACCTGCAGGGGAGTCGCTTCACAGGTGGTGAAGCAGGTCTGCAGGTGTCTATCTTTCTCTCCTCCTCTCTGTCTTCCCCTCCTCTCTCCATTTCTCTCTATCCTATCCAACAACGACAACAACAATAATAACTACAACAATAAAACAAGGGCAACAAAAGGGAATAAATAAAATAAATATTAAAAAATTTAAAAAAAAGAAAAAAACTAAAAAAAAAAAAGAAAAACCTAAGGAATGCAACAAGCTTTCAGATGTTATCATACAATACAGTAAGGTGTCAGGCTACCAAATTAACATTCAAAAGTCAGTGGCATTCCTCTATGCAAACACTAAGTTAGGAGAAGTTGAAATCCAGAAGTCAATTCCTTTTACTATAGCAACAAAAGCAATAAAATATCTAGGAATAAACCTAACCAAAGAAGTGAAAGACTTGTATACTGAAAATTATGAGTCACTACTCAAGGATATTGAAAAAGACACAAAGATGTGGAAAGATATTCCATGTTCATGGGTTGGAAGAATTAGCATCATCAAAATGAATATACTACCCAGAGCCATACACAAATTTAATTCTATTCCAATCAAGATGTCAATCACATTTTTAAAGGGAATAGAAAAAATGCTACAAATGTTTATCTGGAACCAGAAAAGAGTTTGAATTGCCAAAACAATCATGAGAAGAAAGAACGGAAGGAGGCATCACACTCCCAGATCTCAAATTGTATTATAGGGCTATTGTCATCAAAAGTGCTTGGTCCTGGAACATGAATAGACATACTGACCAGTGGAATAGAATTGAGATCCCAAAAGTAAGCCCCCACACCTATGGACATCTAGTCTTCAACAAAGGTGCCCAGACGATGAAATGAGGAAAGCAGAGTCTCTTCAATATATGGTATTTGAAAAAATAATGGGTTGAACCATGCAGAAGAATGAAACTGCATCACTATATTTCACCAAATACAAAAGGAAATTCCAAGTGGATCAAGGATTTGGATATTAGACCAGAAGCTGTCAGATACTTAGAGGAAAATATTGGCAGAACTCTTAAAATTCTTCTCAGCATAAATTTTAAAGACATCTTCACTGAAATGAATCCAATTACAAAGAATATGGCAAGCAACAGACCTATGAGACTACATCAAATCAAAAAGCTTCTGCACAGCAAAAGAAACCACTGCCCAAACTAAGAGACCCCTCACAGAATGGAAGAAGATCTTTACATGCCATACATCAGACAATAGGCTAATAACCAGAATATATATAGAGCTTGCCAAACTCAACAACAAGAAAACAATAACCCCATCCCAAAATGGGGAGAAGACATGGACAGAATATTCATCACAGAAGAGATCCAAAAGGCCAAGAAACATATGAAAAAGTGCTCCAAATGTTTAATTGTCAGATAAATGCAAATAAAGACTGCTATCAGATACTATCGTCACTCCTGGGAGAATGTCATACATCAGAAAATGTAGCAGCAACGAATGCTGGAGTGGTTGTGCTGTCAAAGGAACCCTCCTGCACTGCTGTTGGGAATGTAAATTGGTCCAGAATCTGTGGAGAACAGTCTGGAGAGCTCCCAGAAGGCTAGAAATGGACCTACCCTATGATCCTGCAATTCCTCTCCTCGGGATATAGCTAAAATATGAGAGTATAAACAAGTAATTAATAAACAAATTACTAAGATCCCAGCAGTAAACCAAGTTCTAATATTGCACTTAAACTTTTTAAACAGCCTTAAATCATACTAAAAAAAGAGCTTCCAAAATTATAAAGATATTTAAACCAATTCTAATTATCCAGTTATCAATTATAGTAAACTTCTAACTTGGTACAAGTTTTTTTCTTCACAAGTAAATGCTTACAGCTATGTCAAGCCTTCACATGAAGAACCAGCAGCTCATACGGAATCCCCAAGACCATTTGGACTCTGCCCTCTGACATTGTCCACAAGATGGCCCAACTGGGAGTCAGGCAGTAGTGCAGCTTGCTAGTCGCACGGGCGCAAAGCGCAAGGACCCGCATAAGGATCCCGATTCGAGCCCCCGGCTCCCCACCTGTAGGGTAGTCACTTCACAGGTGGTGAGGCAGGTCTGCAGGTGTCTGTCTTTCTCTCCCCCTCTCTGTCTTCCCTCCTCTCTCCATTTCTCTCTGTCCCATCCAACAATGACGACAACAACAACAACAAAAAATATATGGCACAACTACAATACCCCGAAACCCATGATGTGACCTGGCCCAATCTGAAGAACCTGATTCACAGAGTCCAAGGACAAAACTTTCCTACTGCCCTTCTCTTGCCCATCACTGTCTGCCCTTCCTGCTTCTGCATCACCTGTCACCTTTTGGCAGTTTCAGCACACTCTCTAAAGAAAAACAAAATTCCAGTGTCTGTCTTCCCCCTCCAAGTTAAGATGTGTGGTGTTTCTTCCCCTGGTTGATGGCATTGGACAGACACTTCTTTTTTTTTTTTTTACTTTTATTTTTTAATTGGGGAATTAATGTTTTACATTCAACAGTAAGTACAATAGTTTGTACATGTATAACATTCCCCAGTTTCCCATATAACAATACAACCCCCACTAGGTCCTCTGAATCCTTCCTGGACCTGTATTCTCCCCACCCACCCAACCCAGAGTCTTTCACTTTTGTGTGATATGCCAATTCCATTTCAGGTCCTACTTCTGTTTTCTTTTCTGATCTTGTTTTTCAACTTCTGCCTGAGAGGGAGATAATCCCATATTCATCCTTCTGTTTCTGACTTATTTCACTCAACATGATTATTCCAAGGTCCATCCAAGATAGGCTGAAAACGGTGAAGTCACCATTTTTTAGAGCTGAGTAGTATTCCATTGTGTATATATACCACAACTTGTTCAGCCACTCATCTGTTGTTGGAAACCTGGGTTGCTTCCAGGTTTTGGCTATTACAAGTTGTGCAGACAAGAGTTCAATAACCAACATATATAAATAGCTTGAAAAAATCAACAATAAGAAAACAAACAACCCCCTCCAAAAATGGGGGGAGGACATGGACAGAATAGTCACCACAGAAGAGATCCAAAAGGCTGAGAAACACATGAAAAAATGCTCCGAATCTCTGATTGTCAGAGAACTGCAAATAAAGACAACAAGGAGATACCACTTCACTCCTGTGAAAATTTCATACATCAGAAAAGATAATAGCAGCAAATGGACTGACAATTCTATCAGATTTGCTGGTGGAGCTCTTAGAAACTCCCTTTACTCTGCTATTCTTCTCGAGGACCAACTGTAGCAGTCCATGCAATTTACAGCCAGCTGTCTCAGGACCCTGCAATGCCAGATCACCCCTCTCGCCCCTTGGCCTATCAGGCTCCTGCTCCTCCACCTAACAGGAAGTGCTTCTTCCACCCACTAGGCAGCCCCTCTCCACCTACCAGGCCTCCCCTCAGCATCACACTGGCCCTTGCTACTCTTACTTATCACTCCCTGTCTTATCCCAGTTCTTTTTAAAACACCTGCACTATATCACTCAGGTTTCTACACAAAAGGTTTCTGTTCACCCCTACACTGCTATTCCTCTGAGAGAAATGGAGTCTTTTACAACATTGACCCATTTAAATATGACCATTAGATAAAATGAAAGGGGGAGATGTCAGAAAATTGTGAGGATGTGGTTGAGCTTGGCAGGGCTTGATATGAGGAGTACATCTATACTGTCAATCTCTCTCTACCAAGAGGTTGAGCAAGAAGGGACAGGAGTAAGCCCTAAGGTTTGCCCCATCTTAGCAGACTATGGCCATACTGATACTATGGCCATTAGATAAAAAGAAAAGGGGTGATGTTGGGAAATTGTGAGGAGCCTCACAAAGCACCCTGCATTTTTCTGCCTCCAGGAACCTGGCACTCCTCAAAACATTAAGCCAGCTCCACCTGTTCCACCCTGCATTCCTGATACTATGGCCTCTCTACATAATCATTGTTTTGGCTGAAAGATCCCCACCCATTCCATTCCTTAGATCTATTTTCTTTCAACTCTCAAGACCCTTCCTGCCTGCATGGTAGCATTACTCCTACCAGATAAAACTTTCACAACAGTTGCTAAGGGAAGTTCCTACCTTTCCAGTCCCTTTTGCCTTTCTCCACCCCTTTCATAGCCATTTCCGTTTCCGAGTTGCCACTTCCGGGTCTGCCCTTTAAAAACCTGGGCTCTCTGGTCAATAAATATATTGCATTGCCTCACCGACAAGTGTCTGACTTGAGTCCTTCAAGTCGCTGAGTGAGTAGCAGCCCAGGCACGCTTCAGTTGAGTTCTCTCCAACCTAGAGATTATGCATTCAGGAAGAGGTACTGCTATGCTAGCCTTGCAAAACAGAAGATCAGAAGGGAAAAACACAAGTAGAACCTGTACTGGAATTGGTGTACTGCACAATAGTAAAAGATGTGGGTGTGTGTGTATGTGTGTGTGTGTGTGTGTGTGTGTGGATCAGGCCCAAAAAAGATGACACAGGAACCAGTGGGGGTTGTATTGTTATATGGAAAACAGGGAAATGTTATGCATGTACAAACTATTGCATTTACTGTTGATTGTATAACATTAATCCCCCAGTAAATAAAAAAAATTCTTGTGTGGAGGGTAGAATACTGGGCACCCACAAACCCACCTGGTTTCCTCATGTGAGTTTAGGATGCCCTGACTCTTTCCTATAAATAGTGGCTCTGTCAGTGTACCCCAATCCTGCATCCTTCACTGTGTCTCTCTCTGTTCCAGCTGAAACACAGACCTTACAGACTGCCTGTATATGAGCCCATGAGCACCTTCACCATCTTTGGGATGAATGAGATGACCCTGGAGGTGAGAAATGGCAGTGAAACATAGATTGTATGAAAGAGCAGATAGAAGACACTACAGGTGACAAAAGAAAGACTATCCTGAGCCACATTAAAAGTCGTCAAAAAGGCAAACACATGCTACAGAAAAACCAAGAAAAGTAAGGGGCCTGGGCCTTCCTTCCCCACCACAATACTCTCCTCCCTTTCCTCCCTCTCCTCCCCGCTCTCCCTTGACACCTTACTAGAAACATGGGTGGACACATGGAGAGTTCATGACTGGCCCTTGCTCACCCCACCCTGCTTTCTCATCTCACTCTCCCCAGTCACCTCTGAGGCTGTTGCATGCCACAATCCACCCTATGATATGAGTTTTTGTGGGACTATGTGAAAGCTTGGTAGAGCTTAGGGAAGCTCTCCCATCATTGGATGGAGGTCTGGAAAGACACCACACTTGTTAGCCTCTCTCATCAAAGAGATGAGCCAATATGGAAAAGTCTCCCAGACTCAGTTTCTTCTTGTTAGACTCTCAAGCTCGCAGAAATTTTACAGTTTCTCCCTGCTAGCAGCAGACCACATGGCTGCCTGATTTAAGGTTCATTCAAAGTTCACATACTCACTCAAAGTTCACACATCCACTTCACCATTTAATCACAGAGGAGAAAACACTCTATCATATACCTCCCCACCACCAGACAGAGAAAACCCCAAAACTCCATTTCCTGATGGTTTTGGATATCCATGGTTTACATCAAGCCTTGATTCTCTTCTCTCTATCTTACCTTACTGGTTAACCCCTATGCTTCTCTCAAATGCCTTTGGATAATTAACTTGACTGAATTTTGGAGGAATAGTTGTCTTGACCTTTATGTATCACATCAATTCTTGTCATACTAGCCCCCTACCATAAGGGCAAGCTGACCTTTAAAAACCTGTAATTTCAGACGTATTTGAAAAATGTTCTTTGTTTAACTTTCTATATATACTCAAGCCCACCCTCAAATAAAACAAGTGTTTGTACCAAGATGCTCCCTGAGCCCTTTTTCTTTTTCTAATCCAGCGTGACATAATTTTATTTTTATTTTATTCGTATAGATCTACAAACTTATAAGGTAACAAGGATATAATTCCGCACCTTTCCCACCACCAAAGTTCTGTTTCCACATTCCTTCCATTGAAAAATTTTACTTGTTCTCCTAAGATTATAGATATGGATTGACTATTACTTCTATAATTATACATCTATACTTTTCTTTATCACGCAGTCACTAGAACTGGTGAGAGAGGAACGGTAATCTTACTTCCTGGCTGGATCCACCCAACATGAGCCCCAACAAGTTTTTAGACCAGTTAAAAGAAATGAACAGCTTTTAGGTGAGGATGGATTGACCAGAAGAGGGTCTTTGCTGAAAGCAAGCAGTCCTGGACTCCTCAGTTATCTGAAAGCTAGGGTTCTTTGTATTTGCTCATGCTATTGACTCTTTTTCTTTCATTCTTCCCTTTTACTTTTATTTATTTATTTTGGATAGAGATAGGGAGAAAGGTAGAGAGATACCTGCTGCACTTCCATCCTGAAGCTGAGGAACTGAGGCTTGAACCTGGGTTCTTGCACACTGCAATGTGTATACTTCAAGTAGTTGCACCACCACCTGGCCTCTGCTTTTACCTCCTGTTTCAAAGAGTGAGAGCAAAACCAGATTTCCTACTGAATCGAAGGGTACAAGGACTTTGGGACGGTGGTGGTAGTGGATGGAGTCAGACTCTTGCCTTCCCTCCAGGTATTTAGCAGGAAGGTGTGCATAACACGATTGAAGGAACAAAATAAATTTAAGCCTACAGAAAGAATGGGATGAAGATGTGCAGAAGCAGCAGCGAGATGAAGATGCCAAGGCTTTTGACAAGTAATTGCCCTCTGGGGTTGCAAGTTCCCTCCTCTCCCAGTTCCCTCCTCTCCTCCCTCTGATCTGGAGGTCTATAGAGCTTCATGAAAATATATGGGGATTGCCAATGGAGCTCCATGAAGGATAGAACTCTGGGTTTAGTGTGGGGACAGTTGTTTTGCCTGTTAAATGTCTACCAACAGTGCTTTGGTCTGCCTCTACTCAAGAGATCCTTATTTTCCTTTTGTGGAGGGTGGGAAAACCTGGGTGGAAGAAGGGGCAGCACATTTCTCTTTGGAAATAACAAGTTGGAAACAGGGCGAATGACTTTGCATCCCAAAATTATGGAGTTGTCAGTCAAGAACAGAACTGAAGAATCTTGGGTAAATGCATGGACAGTTAAGAATGGATCTGAAGAGTCATGAGTAATGGGTACTATACAGTGTAAGACATCCAGCTGGGAACCTGCCCAGACCATCCTCCCAGAGGGCACCTGTCCCCTCTCCTCAGCCCTCTGGCTCTACTTAACACCCAGGAGCAGAGCCTCTATCCCAGGGCCCTTGAGGTTAATAGCTAGCCTGGGAAATGCTGATGATCTTTCATCTTATTTTCATTTGTCAGTGGGGAAAATTAACATGTGCCTGACTGAGACTGTGAAAAACTTGCCAATAACAGATGGAGCCTATCCCTTCAGATACTATCAAAGCATCAATATGCCAAACTTTTTTTTCCCCAGACTTAGGTCAAGGTTATAGTTGAGCTGTGGATCAAACTGGAACATAAAAGGAAATGAAAGTCATTTTCAGAACCACTGTACTATCTCCCCAGCCCCAAACATTCTAAACAACCAATTAACAAATTGTTATCATGGGTAATTGTTATCATGAGAACTCCTCCTCCTCCTTCCTTTTCTCCTACTCTTCTTTCTCTCTCTACTCCTTCTTTCTGGTTGATGATGGTACAGGGGATTGAACCTGGGACCTCAGAGCCCCAGATATTCAAGTCTTTTGCAGAACTGCCAAGTTATCTTTCCCACTGGGATATAATCTCTTCTAGAGATGTTTTGATATTGGTGGAAGGTAATTCCTCCCCATCTCCAATGTAGGGCCCATCTTTTGTGGCAGTGAGTGAGAGGAGAAGGGCAGGCTGAGGGAAAGGGGAGCAGGTACTGGGGGGGTCACTGTCCTTGTCTCCTTTTCACCATTTTGAGGAAGGCCTCTCACCATTGCCTGTGCTTCTTCCCCTCAAGGGCCCCAGACAAACTATTTATTTTGGATCAGTGTAATGACTACAAACGCTGCGGTGTCAGTGAGTCCCGTCCAACAAGGGCGAGACCCACTTCTGGCCCTACAACAAACACTTGCCAGGGTCTTGCATGCTCATGTGAAGCCAGAGTCTGGTCCTTGCCTCCCAGTTGTCTTGGGACTCCAGCAGGATGCCAACTGGGAGTTTGCAGAGGAGATTGTATCTGTCCTCCCTCCCTTTGTGAATCCATGTGTGCCTGACAACCCCCAGCCTCCCCCCAGTCCACCTGCACCCCAGAACATAATTTGACAGCTCTGGGGCAGAGTTATGTAGCCTCACCCTAGGGTGGAGTGCTGTTTTCCACCCCCACCCCGGACACCAGTCCAGCCTCAACCTCACAGCACCCGCTGCCAGGGTGGCAGGGGAGTAGGCAGCTAGCCTCACCTGAGCTGTGGTGCACTGCCCTCAAACCTGCCTCCCCACGTTTCCTTCCCTCACAGTCCACTGGCCATCCCCTCAAACCCAAGTCCACGTCTACCCCAGCCCACCACTCTCCTTCCAGTCCACCTTCCTTCCCCCCATTCACCACCTTCCCCTCATCCACCACACTCCCTGCAGTGTGCCTCCCTTGCCCCAGTCCACGTCCACTCAGTGTACACTACCTACCCCCCTCAGTCCACCGTCACCATATACCACCCTGGCTGTGGTGTGCTGTCCTCATCCTCATTCTACCCTCCCCTAGTCTACCACTTCAGCTCTAAATCCACACCCTTCCCTTTACTGTACCTCTCCCCTCTTATTCCACCACCCACCAATCCAGATACCTCACCTCCACTGGACTCCCACTGTCAAAACACCCACCCATTACTCCACCCTCCCTCAACCCTCCACTCCCTGTCCATTCTCAGCCTGAAAGCTACCCACTGCCAGAGTGGCTGGGGAGAAGGCACCCAGCCTCCATTTGGCTTTCCTGTGCTGCCAACCCCCAACCAGTCCAAACCCCCACCTCCTCACTTCTGTCCTTAAATTAATCCCTTACAGGAGTCAGGGGACATTCAGTGAGTACTGGGCTTTATAACACCAGGAATGTTGGTCAAGATTCATGGTCAAGACTATTATGTATTTATAAAGATTTTATTTATTGATTCATGAAGAATGATAGGAGGAGAGAGAGAGACCAAAAACCAGACATCACTCTGGCACATGTGCTGCTGGGGATTGAATTCAGGACCTCATGCTTGAGAGTCTAGAGCTTTATCCACTGTGCCACCCCTTGTAGCACAGATTCTATTTTTTATTTTATTTGTTTTTTGACTTATTTACCAGACCACTGCTCTGCTCTAGCTTAGAGTGGTCTGGGGATAGAACCTGGGATCTTGGAGCCTCAAGGCATGAAAATCATTTGCAACACCATTATGCTGTCTCCTAAGCCAATGATATCCCACAGTGAATTTGCACATCTTTATTAGCACATCCAAACTCCTTTGTTCCTGCCTAAAATAAAACCAAATGGACTGGTTCATGCTGGCAATTCATCAGGACCTCTGCTTGGCACTTCTGATCATTAGAATATGAATGTCACAGATGCAAGGCTTTTTAAAAAGAGATTCCTTCAGGAGCATCTTGGGTCAGGCATCCATGAGAGCAATTCCAGGCTTGGGCTCTCCTTATCTGAGATGTTTGATCAGGAGCCCGGCCTGAGTGTTCCTGCATTGGTTTTACACCCACAGAGCACTGTGCTGGCTGTCATTTTGTCACCCACATTGGAGAGAAGGCTTCATATCACTAAGGACACCACCACATTAGTGTCCTGGATCCTGCATAGGCTCCCATCCAGAGCTCTTTTAACAACTCAAGCTATACAAGGCTTAGTCCTCAGGTCTCTGGGACAATAGTAACTTCCTGCCTTGCAAATGAAAAGACTTGTCATAGTCTGGGGCACACATGTGCTCTGTGAAAAACTCCACCATTCACTTTATTTTTTCATCCTTTCTCTTTATTTTTTATTTATTTATTTTTTCCCCTCCAGGGGTATTGCTGGGCTCGGTGCCTGCACCATGAATCCACCACTCCTGGAGGCCATTTTTCCCCCTTTTTGTTGCCCTTGTTGTTTAGCCTCACTATGGTTATTACTATTGCTATCGTTGATGTTGTTTGTTGTTGGATAGGACAGAAAGAAATGGAGAGAGGGGGGAAGACAGAGAGGGGGAGAGAAATATAGACACCTGCAGACCTGCTTCACTGCCTGTGAAGTAACTTCCCTACAGGTGGAGAGCTGGGGGCTCGAACCGGGATCCTTACGTTGGTCCCTGCACTTTGCACCACATGCGCTTAACCCACTGTGCCACTGCCTGACCCCTCCCCCCTTTATTTTGAGAAGACTCTGGCATAACAGAAAGAAACAGGGTCTGTAGCACATGATATGCAACCCTTTCAATAATTTGATCCTTTGTTGGCACCATACTGTCCCTTTTTCCCCCCTTGGAATGTTAGCTTGCCTCTCTCTGTGGAGTGAGGCTTGCTCTGTCTTTGTGAAACACAGCGCCTGCAAAAGAAAACTATAGAAACTGGATGCTTGAAGGAATGATGTTCTTGGCTAATTTTACCTTAGTGTCAAACACTTGTCTAGGTTGAAATTTTTTTTCCCAGAAATTAAGTTTTAATAAGATTTGCAGAAAGAATATTATAGCAAGTCGTCTCATTATTTTTCCTTATTATTTTTTTATTTAAGACAAGAGACATTAAGAAAACCATAGAATAAGAGGGGTACAGTTTCGCACAATTCCCGTAACCCGATCTCCACATCCCATCCCCTCCCCTGATAGCCTTCCCATTCTCTATCTCTCTGGGTTTTATTTTTAAAAGTATCTTATTTACACATTTTGAATAGAGCCAGAGAGAATTTGAGAGAGGGAAGAGGAGTCAGAGAGGGAAATAGAAAGGGAAATACCACAAGTGCTATTTAATTGTTCATAAAACATAACCCTTTCACTTAGGTACTGGGGGCTTGAACTAGTCCTTGCTCATAGTAATATGAGTGCTCTACCAGGTGCCACTGCCCAGCTCTCTCATTCTTTAAAAAAATTTATTTGTCTATGATTTTTTTTTTTTGGATGGAGACAGAGAAATCAAGAGAGAAGAGGGAGACAGAGAAAGAGAAAAAATGAGAGGCACCTGCATCACAGCTCATGAAACTTCCTCTCTGCAGGAGGGGACTGGGGGCTTGAACCCAGGCCATAGAATATTATAAGATATTTGTTCTACCAAGTGTACCACTGCCGGGCCCCTGACAACTCACTCTGAGTACATTTCTTGTGTTACCTGGACAAAGGTCACATCATGTGCTCTAGTCATGAAGCTACAGACAGCAAAGAAAAGTCCAGGGAGTGGGAGGTGGATCACCCTTTACAGCACACATTTTCACACGTGAGAACCTGAGTTTGAGCCCCAAGTCACCACATGGGAGTGTCTGCTGTGGGGAAGCTTTATGATTGGCAGAGGAGTGTTGCAATACCTTTCCTTCTCTCTGCCTTTCACTCTGTCAGAAAAAGAAATGGCCACCGGGAGTGAAGGAGTCAAGCAGACACTGAGCCCCTATGGTGACCTTGGTGGGAGAGAGAGAGAGAGAGAGAGAGAGAGAGAGAGAGAGAGAGAGAGGGAGAGAGGAGAAAAGAGGGAGGGGTAGAGGAAGGAAGGAAGGGGAAGAGGGAAGGACAGGGCTAGGGGAAGAGAATCCTGTAATGAATACACATTTTCTGGAATGAAAAGAGACTTAGAAAGCTAGTGGCCTTGCCAAATTGTAAAAAGCATCAGTTTTATACCATGACTTTCCCAAGTCTTTGATCTTGTATAATGTCCTACAGTGTAATTGGAGTTACTGCCTTTAATACACTTCTTTTCGTAAGAGTGGATTTTCATAATGGAGACCACTACCAGAAACATCTCATGTAATTACTCTTCAAGGGAGGAAGACTGAGAACACATTTGCATCCATTTAGCTGAGGGTCTGTAGATCTGAGGGACTCTTAGGCCCCGAATTTCCATGGAGGAAGCGTTTATTTCATTAACTTCATCTCTTAAGCCCACACAGACAGGAACTGCTGTGTTAGCATCTTTGGTCAAAGTACTTCACTCAAGTCCTTTCTTTTGGTTTCTGTGTTCAGATACCATTTCTGCTTCAAACTTGTGAGTTTTACTACTGTTGTTTTCTCTATTTTCCTTACCAAGTGTGTGAGGAGATGACTCTCCTACTCTTCTCTTCTGCTTGATATTTACCCCATTAGAATTGCAAAAGGGGATACTAGGACTTCCAGAGGTGGAGCTACAGAGTAGCAGCAGCTATGTTTCTCTCCTCTCCTCACTCTGGCCAACTAGGAATATCAAAGAAGATCATTTGAGGCTGCAACAAGACTAGACTAAGACTGCCTTGGGAACCCACCAAGTCAACGGTGAATGAAAACACATGTGACTCGTGGACAGAGAGGGGTCTAGGGAGATATTCCTGGGGCTGAAACCCATATCTACTCCTGAGCAGCTGGTAACGGTCCGGTCCAGCAGTTTGCCTGTTGAGGAGCAACCTCCAGTCTGTTTTTACCAACAAAAAGACTGCTGAAGGGAGAAGAAGACTCTCCTAAAGCTCACCAATCACAACTGTGAATCTCCATTGCTACTGCCTCTCGGAGACTGGAGCAACAGTGGGGAGGCCCTGTGCTAACATCAGGGAGCAGAGAACTGACAGGGAAACTCAAGAGAAGATCTACATCCCAGTAGTCTAGAGGTGGAGCTGTATAGTGGGAACCTACTGGGATGAATAATTAATTGCCTCAGAACCAAGGGACTATAAATGGGACTTGTTTAGAAACTCACAAGACCAAGCAGAACTGTGCAGCTTGGCAGCTTGGCTCTGGCTACTGGCAGAGAAGCTGAATTGAGCTCGAGTCTTTGGATCCTTGAGGTGTGGGAGTCTCTTTTCATAACCACTGTGTATCTCTCCCCCACTCTTCTTTATCTCTAGCTCAGGAGTGAGTGATTAAGCTAAAAATATTTACTTATAGGTAAAAAGCCCTCAGGCTACCATAGCCTACAGGGAAGAAAAAAGAGGTTTTGGACATGGATATTTACAGTTCTGTTGGGCAGATCTTCACACTTTTTTTTTCTTTATTGGGGGAATTAATGGTTTACAATCACAGTAAAATACAGTAATTTGTACTGTGTAACATTCTCAGTTTTCCACATAGCAATTCAACCCCCTCTAGATCCTCTTCTACCATCATGTTGTAGGTCCTGGCCCTTGCCCCTACCCCACCCCAGATTCTTTTACTTTGGTACAATATTATTTTTCAGTCTCTCTCTCTCTCTCTCTCTCTCTCTCTCTCTCTCTCTCCTCTCTGATTTAATACTGATAGAAAAGATTGTGGGATAAGAAGGGCATAATTTACACAACTTTCACCATCAGTGTACCAAATTGCATCCCCTCCACTGGAAGCTCTCCCATACTTTATCTCTCTGGAAGTATGGACCAAAGATCTCCACGAGGCACAGAAGTTCTGGCTTTTGTAATTGCTTCTCCTCTGGACATGTTGACAGGTTGATCCATATCCCAAGACTGTCTCTAACTTTCCTGAGTGGGGTAGGGATCCAGGGAGGTGGAGGATCTTCACATTCTTGAAGGGGTGATCTAGCTTCCTGGAGCTTGATGTTTTCATGAGAGATACCTGCAACACTGCTCCACCACTTATGAAACTTCTCCCTTGAAGGTGGGGACCAGGGCCTTGAATCTATGTCCTCACTCATAGTAACCTGTGCACTCCAATGAGTATGTCATCACCAGCCACTACTAATGTTTTTGTTTGTTTGTTTTTTTAAAGGATATAGCCAAAATGACCCATAGGGAGGCAGAGCCAGGCTGAGGTTTTCTGCAGAAACTGGAAGCCAGGTAATTCAGTTAAGACAGAGCCACATCTGGAAGTTTAGTCCCAGATCTCATCTTTTCCCTTGTGGATATTTCTAGGGCCTCTCTGTTTAGTGCCTGTAGTGCCTTCTCCTCACTTCCTCCTGTCCCTGGTCTGACATGCATTTTTCTCTTTTATCAGTGCCAGTTCATGTCATTTCCTCTGGAACCCTTCCCAGGCAGCTCTGCCCCAAATGTGGGCACTGTACCTCCACATTTCTCCATTGAATCTCCCTATTTGTCTCACCACCCTGTTCACACCCTTGTTTTTTATCACACCCACCTTTATGGACTCCCCAAGGACAGTGACTGTTGGGTCTGTTGTTATGGCTCCAGGAGCCTGGGTTGGCGCTGTACATACAGCACAGCTGCCTCCTGGTGCTTGCTGAGGGAATAGTTCCTATAGCCCTGCAAGGACTCAGGCTTCTTCTCTCTGCCATGGGGGCTGTGATCCAGGCTTCTCCCACTGAGTGTCTACCTTTACTGCCCAGCTCCACCTCCTCTGCACTATGAGAACTCTCTCTACCAGGGACAGATCAGGAGAAGCAGAAGAAGAAAGCAGAGAGGAGTTGAGTGGTAGCGCCGCGGGTTAAGCACATGAGTCGCAAATCACAAGGACTGGGTAAGATCCTGGTTCAAGCCCCCTGGCTCCCCTCCTGAAGGGAGTGGCTTCACAAGCAGTGAAGGAGGTCTGCTAGTGTCCTTTCTATCTCCCCCTTCTCTCTCAATTTTTCTCTGTCTCTATCCAATAAAAAAATAAAAAATAAATAAATAAATAAAAAGAAAGCAGAGGGCTGGGAGACCATCACTAAGCACTTCCAGCATGTTGGGGGGGCATGTTCAGATTATCCAAACCTAACTATTTTCAGTGCTTCTGTGAAGAATGAAGTGCAGACACCACCACCCCTGGGGACTGGCAGCAGGACTCTGTCTGAATTGCCTGTCATTGTCCCTTATCACCCACCAGCTTGCAGGGATGGTCAAGGACAATATTCAAAGGGGCCTGCCAGAGCATTTGCCAGAGAGACTGCAATAGATAGAAGAGGATTATCTACTAGCCTCTGGCTGGATTTGTTGTTTTTGTCCACTACCACCACCATCCCCAAAACAGAAAACAAAACATTCAGCAAATACAAAAGCCAGGACCCTTTTCAGCAGGAATGTGATCCTTACTCTTGGGCAGGCTGGAACTAGGATGCCACCAGCCATGCTCCTTGTTTTCCCAAGGCAGGGTTGGGTACTGCAGCCCAGATGCCACAACTGAGCACTTTGGAATCATGGGGTGTGATCCTGAGTCTGATGTTGGAAGGACTCTCCTGGAGGTGCTAAAAATGAAGTTTCTGGAAGGTGCTATACTCAAGATTCAGGCCCAGGAGATTGTCATCAGATGTGTTTGAGTGTCTGGTCTCCTTGGTCTTAGTTTATCAATTACTTGATTGAGAGAGAGAGAGAGAGAGAGAGAGAGAAAGAGAGAGAGTCTCTGTTGGACCCCCTTGAAAGGTTCCCTTGACTTCCAGCCCCACTGATGGCCCTGGTGGCAAAAACAAATAAAGAAATCTATACAAAACACAAAAAGATCAGTCCCATGCTGAGTCAGCCTTTCCCACCCATCCCCCAACTCCCCTTCAGCTTTGCAGAGTGCCCTGTTGTTTTTAAGAGCTGATTTCCAAAGCTAATGCTGTCTTTAAGAAGTCAAGCCCATGGGCTCACCCCACAGTTTTCTCTGGAAATAAATTCAGAAACCCACTGACAAAGTCGTGGAAGAGTCCCCACTGCAGGAAATGGGATGACAAAGGACTGCATGTTCAGGGCCACTGACTGGACAGGCTAGAGAGGCTAGCCATTCTCATGACCCTGTGAGAAGATAGCAGGGCTGTGGTTTCCAGCCCTAGGCTTTCATTCCTCACAGAAGACAATTGCTGGGTCAGGCCCACTTAGTCTTCTGCATCAACAGCTGACTTTCTAGGGAGCTTGTGTGTGTGTGTGTGTGTGTGTGTGTGTGTGTGGAGGTGGGGTTTGAGAGAGAGGAGTGTGTGTCTCCCAGGCCCCTCCCTACAGAGAGAATTGAATTCTGAGAGTGCTGAAAAACAAGGGAAAAAAGTGAAGATAGTGGGGACTACAGGATAGTGCAGCAAGATAAGCACACATGGCTCAAAGCGCATGGACCAGCATGAAAATCCTGGTTTGAGCCCCTGGCTCCCCACCTGCAGGGGGGTGGCTTCACAAACAGTAAAGCAGGTCTAATAGTGTCTATCTTTCTCTCCCCACCTCTGTCTTCCCCTCCTCTCTCAATTTCTCTCTGTCCTATCCAACAACAGTAACAACAAAAATGACTAACAGCAAGGGCAACAAAACAGAAAAACTAGCCTCCAAGAGCAGTGGATATGTAGTGCAGGCACAGAGACCCAGAAATAACCCTGGAGACAAAAAAAAAAAAATGAAGACAACTGCCCAGGATGTGATGCAGTGGCTAGAGCACTGGAGTCTCAATGTTGAGGTCTCAAGTTCAATCACTGGCATCACATGTGCCAGCATGATACTCTAATACCTCTCTCTCTCTGTGTGTGTGTGTGTCTCCTCTCATAAATAAGTATGTCTCTAATAAAAAGAGTAAAGAAAAGTTGAGAGAGAGACAGTAGGGGAGTGGTCTTCAAGCTATATATACATATTTAAAGTTTTTATAAAATGAGAACACTGACAAGACCAAAGGATAAGAGAGCTACAATTCCATACAATTCCTGCCACTGAAACTCTATATCTCAGACACACCCCATAGCTTTCCTATTATTTATCCCTCTGGGAGCATGGACCCAGGGACATTATGGGATGCAGAAGGTAGAAGGTCTGGTTTCTGTAGTTGCTTCTCCACTGATCATGGGTATTGACAGGCCGATTCACACACCCAGCCTGTCTCTCTCTTTCCCTAGTGAGGCAGGAATCTGCGAATATGGGACTCCAGGACACATTGGTGGGGTCATCTGCCCTGAGAAGTCCAGTTGGCATAATGATAGCATCTGGAATCTGGTGGCTAAAAATGATATAAGATAGAAAACAGAGCAAATTGTTGACTAGTCATGAACCTAAAGGAAAGAATATTGTGGATGGAGGTCTGGGGTCTCCGTTTTGGAAAAAAGCTAGTAGGTCTATCCTAGGTACATTCCAAGGGGTCCATAAGCCAAGCAGTTCTTGCCTATACCTGACATCCAATATGTATGTGACCTATGCTATTGTCTGGGATTTTTAATAATGACTTGATCTTTGAAATATTAAATCTCCTAAAATCTTAGACCAGGGAGAACAAAAGCAACTGGTGATGTTCCTTTATAAGGTAGAGCTATAAGTAAATAATGTAAAAGGACATAAATTATGGTGAGGTCTTGTATGTTACCGCAATCCTAATAATGGGATTTTCAAAGTTAACCCAAGCTGTATTTTTATAAGAAGTATATTAATTCTGCTTCAGTCTCTGTTTACTGGATTGGAGGCATCTGGCAGGTAGATGCTGGAACTCTACCACACTTGATCCAGATTCAGACAAACAAAATTGAAAGCCAGAGTGATGCAGACAACCCTCACACAGTGGCAGCAGGCAGGTCCAGGGGAAACCCAGAGTCAGGGGCTGGGGGCCCCTCAGAATGCTCTAGCTTCTTGATTCTCTTCATGTTAGAAAGACTTCTGAACTAGGAATATCAAAGGAGACCACCTGGGACCACAACAAGACAGGACTAGAACTACTTTGGGAACGCACCAAATCACCAGAGCATCCAGAGACCACAACTCTGTGCAGACCCCCAGCTCTATCCAGTTGAGAAACTTCTCCAAATGACAAGAAATATCAAAGATCACCTGAGACTGCAACAAGGTGAGACTGGGAGCCCACCAAGTCATTGGTGAGTGAAAACACATGTGGGACAGAGAGGAGCCTAAAGAGAGATTCCTGGCGCTAAAGGACATATCTATTCCTGAGTGGCTGTTAACAGTCTGGCAGTTTTCAGTTGAGGAGCCACATCCAGTCTGATTTACCAACAAAATTCTGCTGAAGGGAGGAAAGGACACCGATAAGACTCACCAAATGCAACTGTGAGTCTCCATTGCTACTGCCCTCAGAGGCTGGAGCAGCAGGGGCGAAGTCCTGTGCTGACATGGGGCAGGGAGGGGGGCAGAGAATGAACCAGGAAACTCAGGAGAAGATCTACACCCTGGTGGTCTATTAGTGGGACCCTATAGTGGGAGCCTATCCACATTGTTCTCCTGATGAGAACATGGGGAATAATTGCCTCAGAACCTACAGACTATAAACAAGTCTTGTTTAGAAATTCACAGGGCCCAGCAGTGCTGCCCAGCTTGACTCTGACTGCTAGCAGAGAAGCTAAACTGAGCCCAAAGCTTTGGATCCTTGGGGTGTCAGAGTCTCTTTGCATAACCACTGTGCTGTCTCTCCCCCCACCCAGCTTTATCTCTTGATCAGGGGTGAGTGATTAAGATAAAAAAACTAATTACAGGTAAAAATCCCTCAGGAGGGGACCAGGCGGTAGCGAACTGGGTTAAGCACACATGCTTAGACACATGTAAGGACCCTAGTAAGAACCTAGTAAGGACCCTAGTAAGAACCCCTGGCTCCCCACCTGCAGGGGGGGGAATCACTTCACAAGTGGTAAAGCAGGTCTGCTGGTGTCTATCTTTCTCTCCCCCTCTCTGCATTCCCCTCTTCTCTCCATTTCTCTCTGTCCTATCCAAAAACAACTATATTAATAATAATAACCACAACAATGATAATAAAAGGGCAACAAAAGTGGAAAAAACAGTCTACACAAGCAGTGGATTTGTGGTGCAGGCACCAAGTCTCAGCAATAACCCTGGAGGCAAAAAATAAAAATAAAAATAAAAATAAAATCCCTCAGGCTACCAGAGCCTGCAGGGAAGAAAAAGAACAAAAGAGGCTTTAGTAGCCGCTGTGTTTCAACTCAGGGACTGAGATAACATTGAGAGAACTGTTACTTTCCACAACTGTGAACTCTTTAAGTACGTTACTTAGACACAAGTCAATCCAGGCAAGAGTGATCAGGGGACTGAAAAGTACTGAGAGAAGAACTTCATAACACATGATAATAATGGTTAAAACAAGGAGAAACATTGGAGAAATGAACCAGGACAAAAGTTTGGCGAAAAGACCCTAAAGGTTGAAGCACCGAACAATGAGGTCAACATCCAAATGTTAATTAAGGAGTTAATCACAGGAGTGAGGAAAGAGTTTCCAAGTATAATCATCAGAAATGCAGGAACAACAAATGAAACTCTAGAAGAAAACACTAACTATGTCTAGGTAATTAGAGAGCTGAAAGCTGAAATAGCTGAGCTAAGAACACGCTAAACATAGCTGAACAAGCTAAAACAGTATCAGAAAAGGATAACAAAATAGCTGAGCTACAGAAAATAACAGAAGGGAGAGAGAACAGAATAAATGTGGCAGAAAACAGAATTAGCAAGATTGAGAACAAATTAGAGACAACTAAGAAAGAAGTAAGGGATCTCAAAAAGAGATTAAGAGATACTGAAAAAAGCAACAGAGACCTTTGGGGTGACTTAAAAAGAAATAATCTATGCATTATAGGCCAACAGAGGGAGAAAGAAAGGGAGAGGAAGAAATCATTCTACAGGACATAATAGATGAGAATTTCCTTAGTCTAGGCAACACCAAAAACGTAAAGGTTCAAGAAGCCCTGGTGAGACCTTTCCTTTCATAGTATTCTCTAATTCCATTCCAGGTGGTCCACTCCCCAATAAAGTCCCCAAACCTAGATATAGTCCAGGTCCCCTGAGATAGAGCATAGGTTCACATGTGCCCATACCCATAAACTAGGGGAAAAATATATACCTGAAAGCAGAAGTACACAAGAGCATCCAGGGAATACCCCCCAACACTTCATCTGCACTATTCCAGTCTTTAGGTCCATGATTGTTCAACAGTTTGTTTGGATTTGTATATTAACTCCCTTTTCAGCCACCAGGTTCCAGATGCCAGCAAGATGCTAACCAGACTTCCCTGGACAGACGACCTGATCAATGTGTACTGGAGCTCCACTTCCTCAGAGCCCCACCCTACTAGGGAAAGAAAGAGGCAGACTGGGTGGATCGGTCAGTCAATGCCCATGTACAGCGGGGAAGCAATTACAGAAGCCAGTCCTTCCACCTTCTTCAACCCACAACAACCCTGGATCCATACTCCCAGAGAGATAGAAAATGGAATGGCTATCAGGGGAGGGGAGGGGATATGGAGATCGGGTTATGGGAACTGTGTGGAATTGTACCCCTCTTATTGTATGGTTTTGTTAATGTCTCCTTTCTTAAATAAAAATAAAAATAAAATAAAAAATAAAAAAGAAGCCCAGAGGGTCCCAAAGAGAATTGACACAGACTTAAAGACACCAAGACATATCATATTTAGAATGAAAAGTAATAAGTGTAAACAAAGGATCTGGAAGGCTGCAAGAGAAAAACAAAGAGTCGCCTACAGAGGAAAACCCATAAAATTAGCGGCAGATTTCTTCACACAAACACTACAGGCCAGAAAGGAATGGCAAGATATCTATCGAGTACTCAGTGAGTAAGGCTTTCAACCAAGACTACTGTATCCTGCTAGCCTGTTAGTCAGATTAGGAGGCATAAAAACCTTCTCAAACAAGCAACAGTTAGAAGAATCAACTATCACCAAGCCTTCCCTGAAGTTCTGAAAGGTCTCCTATAAGCAATCAGATCACCTTAAACATGTCATATGTCAGAACACTCTAAAAATCTTCAAAAAGGGTGTTAAAATATCTTCATTCTATAATATTGATAAATGCCAGTGGCCTGAATTCACCTATTAAAAGGCACACAGTAGGAAGATGGGACCAGAAAACACAACCCACCCATATGTTGTCTGCAAGAGTCCCAAAACTCAACAAGACAAAAACAGACTCAAAGTGAAAAAATGGAAAACTATCATATAAGCCACAAAAAAGGGGGGCAGGAATAGCTATTCTCATATCTGGCAAGATAGACCTTAAAATAAATAAAATTTAAAAAGATAGGGGTGGACATTACTTAGGGCTCAGAGGACCAGTCAATCAAGAGGACTTAATGATTATCAACGGGAGTCAGGTGGTAGCACAGTGGGTTAAACGCACGTGGCGCAAAGCAAGGACAGATGTGAGGATCCCGGTTCAAGCCCCCGGTTCCCCACCTGCAGGGGAGTCGCTTCACAGGTGGTGAAGCAGGTCTGCAGGTGTCTGTATTTCTCTTCCCCTCTCTGTCTTCCCCTCCTCTCTCCAATTCTCTCTGTCCTATTCAACAATGATGACATCAATAACAATAACAACAATAACTACAAGAATAAACAAGGGCAACAAAAGGGAATAAATATTAAAATAAATAAATAAATAAATGATTAGCAACATCTATGCACCTTTTGAGAGGTCATCTAAATACATCAAACAGCAATATATCAGTAGCAGCACAGTAATAGTAACACCCCACTCTCTCAAATTGACACTTCATCCAGGCAAAAAATTAATAAAGAAAATGAGGGAGATAAGTTAAGAGATAGATAAACTAGCGCTATTGAACATTTTCAGAGTAAAACTGGTGATTTCACCATTTTCATCCCATCTTAGATGGAGCTTGAAGAAACCATGTTAAGTGAAATAAGTCAGAAACAGAAGGATGGATATGAGATGATCTCACTCACAGGCAGAAGTTTAAAAACAAGATCAGAAGAGAAAACACTAAGTAGACTTAGACTGGAGCTCATGTAATGCACCAAAGCAAAAGACTCTGGGGTGGGTGGGGAGAGTACAGATCCTGGTACAGGATTGCAGAGGATCCCATGGGGTTGTATTGTTGTGTGAAAAAATTAGAAATGTTATACATGTATAAACTATTGTTGACTGTAAAACATTAATCCCACAATAAAGAAATAAAAATAAAAAATTATAAAAAGAAATGCAATTTCTCCTCCTCCTCCCCAATTTCTCACATAGACTGCCCCCAGATCCCAGGCTTATCTTAGCTTACAAAAGATACAAGTTCTGCCTTCACATCATCTCAATGCTAAATTATGAGAGAAAGAATAGGATACTCCAATTGGAAGGAAGGACCACACATCTTGGTGTGACATACTGGAGTGTGAGCTGGATGGTGGTGGAGACCCTGAGCTGGCAGACACTCCAAGGATGTCCACTACATTTACAATAGGGCATTTTTATTTCCGCCTATCCACAATGCATCTGAACACACAGAATACTTGGTGACTGCTGTTGAATGGGAATATCCATCAGAGGTACCTATGAAAGGGACTATTGGGGGCTGGATGGGTGGTGCAGCTCATAGAGTGCACATGTCCCTGTGCATGATGTCCCTGGTTCAAGATCCCAGTCCCCACCTATGAGGGGCAAGGAGGTTTCAGAAGTGGTGAAGCAGTACTACAAGTTTCTCTCTCTCTCTCTCTCTTTCTCTTCCTCCTCCACCTCCTCCTCTCCTGTTTTTCCTCCTCTTTATCTCTTCCTATAATACATTAAAATTTTTTTTAAGGATTCAGGCTTCACTGGGTTAAGTGCACATGGGGAAAAGCACGAGGACTAGCGTAAGGTTCCTGGTTCAAGCTCCCAGCTCCCCACCTGCAGGGGAGTCACTTCACAAGCAGTGAAGCAGGTATGCGGGTGTCTCTCTTTCTCTCCTCCTCTCCCTTTCTCTCTCCATTTCTCTCTGTCCTATCCAACAACAAGAATAACTACAACAATAAAACAACAAGGACAACAAAAGGGAATAAATAAATATTTTTTAAAAAGTAAGGGTAAAAAAGTCCTGGGAGTGGTGTACAGGCACTAAACCACGGTGATAACCCTGGTTAAAAAAAAAAAAAAGATTGAGAAAGGGAGGGAGGGAGGGAGGGAGCGAGGGAGAGAGAATGTAAAAATCAATTGATTGAAATGCAGGTTAAGTTGTCTTTTTATTTATTTATTTATTTGTTTATTTTTGTCTTCTGTGCAAGAACACTGTTCAGCTCAGGCTCAGGCATAAGAGTCTCTTTGCATAACCATTTTGTTATCTCTGCATAAGCTGTTATTTCTCTAACAATGCCCTGGTTGCTTGACTCTTGCCTGACTGGTCGCCTCAATAGCATATAATTAAAACTAACAATAATAGCAAAGAATCATATAGCACCTTAATAGGTCATATCCTGTCCTAAGTTCTTTGATTTTTGTCAATCCTTTCAAATGATATAATGCATACAATGATGATGACATAGTTCAGCAGACAAATGTCTTTTGCTCCTTTCTAATATACCTGGAAAAAAAACCAAATTCCATGAGGTGATGCTATTTGCAAAGTGGTATGGTCATTTACCCAGGTCACACTTGTCAGTGACTCTGTGGTCAAGATTTCAGTGCAACAGCTAGAGAGTCAGTGCTTCAGAGCCAATGCCTGAAGGCTTCAAATACAAAGCTGGAAAACCACACTGGCTGGGCCACTTTACCGAGTTTGAAAAAAATATCCCTATCATGGGCTGATGATGGAGATCAAAGATAAATGCCAGAGGTCACAGATGCTACCCCAGCATTGCCATATGCCAGAGCTGAGCAGTGTTTTGGTGTTTTGGTGTTTGGGAGTCAAGAACAATAGGCTTACAAACAGATTCTTGGAAAGCAGGGAGCTGGCCACAGGGAATTCTGTTTAAGGAATGATTCACCAGCCTTTCAGAGCACTTCCTTTGTTTGGACAGGACACCATCCCAGCAGTGCCAAAGATTTCAGGGAAAGACTCAACCTTTCTTTCCACATTGGTTCACAACCAACAGCTTTGCAAAACAAGTCATCTACAGGCAAAAAATGAACAAAAAATAAATAAATCCTCATTCTCAAGTGCATTTGAACTGCCTGTGCTAACCATGTGACTTTGTAGTACTGTAGACAGAGATGAGCCTCAGTTTACCCTTCCATAAGTGCTGTCAGAACCCCTCTGTCCTGGTTGGGGTCAAATGGTCTGAATGGCAGGGGCCTGGGCACACCCAGTAGAGCACATACCACCATGAGCAAAGACCCTGCTTCAAGCCCCAGGCCCCACCTGCAGGGGGGAGCATCATGAGCAGTGAAGCAGTACTGCAGGTGTCTCTCTTTCCCCCTCTACTTCCCTGTTCCCTCTCAATTTCAGTCTGTATCATACACAAATAAATTTAAAATGAAACTGTAAAGCAGTACAAAGCTGCAAGGCAGCTTTTCACATCAGCAGGGAGATGTGGCAAAATCCTGCAGATAATTGCACACTGAGTTTTAATTTTACGAAACACTTAAATGAATAATAGAGAATATACGGTGTGGCAGTGGTGCAGTGGGTTAAGCACACAAGGTGCAAAATGCAAGGACCAGCATAAAGATCCTGGTTTGAGCCCACAACTTCCCACCTGCAGGAGGAGTCCCTTCACAAGCGGTGAAACAAGTCTGAGGTGTCTATATTTTTCTCCCTCTCTCTGTCTTCCCATTCTCTCTTGATTGCTCTCTGTCCTATCCAACAACAACAACAATAATAACAACAGTGATAAACAAAGGCAACAAAAGGGAAAAATAATGGAGAATATAAAATCAGTCTGCTTTTTGACAATTAAGTTCATGCTCTCTTTTCTTTCTTTCTTTCTTTCTTTCTTTCTTTCTTTCTTTCTTTCTTTCTTCTTTCCTAAAGTACATCTTTCCTTGTTAGTATAACTCTTTCTCTCTCTGTCTCTTTATGTCTTCATTCTCTCTTTTCTCCCTTCACCCTTTGCCATCAGTGTTATTTCTGAGGCTTCACAATCCCCAGTGGCCATTTTTTAATAGTGGTAAGACACAGAGAGAGGAGAGAGAGAAAGAAAAGGACAGATACTTGCAGCACTGTTTCACTGCTCCTAAAGTTCCCCTTCCCCATCCAATGCAAGTGGGGGCAGAATTTAAGCCTCTTGTGTACATAAGAGGCTTTCAAATGCTTCTGCTGTGCTAGCTGGACTTCAAATAGCACTGAACACCCAGGAGATGTTTAGTGGTATTGTAAGGGTAAAAGAAAGTTCACTTGGATAGTGTGCTGCTTTGCCATGTGCACAACCTGGATTCAAGCCCAGCCCCATCACACTGGAGGAAGCTTTGGGATTACGGTCTCTTTCCCTCTCTCCTTGCTTCTCTCTCTCTCTCTTAAAAATTATCATATTGGAGCCAGTGAAGCCCCCCAGCAACAGCAATACATAAATTATCATGTTTTTTTTGAGAAGTAGTGGAGCCCCAGTAATAACAAAAAAATAAATTAATTAAAAACAAATGAAAGAGAGTGCCAATCTGTGTGTATCTTCTATCCTATTCCTCTCTCTCTCTCTCTCTCTCTCTCTCTCTATATATATATATATATATATATATATATATATATATATATATATGTGTGTGTGTGTGTGTGTGTGTGTGTGTATGTGTATTTCCTTTTTTTTCTGTAAAGCTAAAAGCTATATCAAGATCAACTAGGTACAACACAGTGATGACCCAAACCCCAGGCAGTTCACAAGCAGAGATGGTGCCCCAATTCCCAGGAGGAAGCTAAGGCACAGAGTAGACCCTGACTTACCTGTGCCAGGTGGTTGAGTCAGCAGAGCTGGAGTTCAAATGCAGCTCCAACTCCCCACCCCCACTCGGAATCTGCAGGGAATTCAGGGCTAGATGGTGGGGTTCTAGATACCCATGGGTCTGCCTCTCTTCCTCCTCTCCAGGGCATGGCCTTCATGCTAGAGGAGCAGCTGCAGCTGTGCATACATGGCTTGACCCCGCCCTGCTTCCTGAGCCAGGACGTGCAGCTGCTCCGTGTCATGAGGTCCTACGAGCGGCAGCAGAGTGACCTGGATAGATAAGTGGTGTCTTCTGGCCAACTGCTTTCTAATACACTCCTGCAGGCACCCCAAACCCAACCTGGCCCCCAGAGCAGTGCAGGTCCCCCTAAGGTTCTATCTGTTTGACTGGGAAGGATTCCATCCATGAAAACCCAGAAAGCCCCTTAAAAAGAGGTGGCATTTGAGTCAACCAGAGAGAAGCATGAATGAATGCCTTCATTGAACTGTGTGGATTTTCTGGTGGGACCCTCGGCTCCTGGAATGAGGAGAATGACGCTGTGTGGGGTGGAGGGAGAGAAGAGGGTTCCTTGCCTCCAGGATCCCACTGTCACATGTGATACTTGTGAAACCTGCCCCCAACAGGACAGATGGGGTTCTGGGGACATCAGTGATCAGAGTGGTAAATGGAATTGAAGCTTACTTCCAGCCACTCAGAGACTAAAGCTGAATCTTGAGACCAAAGCACAGCCTCAAGGACTAGAATCCTACTGGTCTTAGGACAGATAACTCAGCTAGGTAATCTCTGCCATGTGAGTCACCCAGGTTTGAGCCTGGCCCCCAATCACTGGACAAAGCTTCAGTGCTGTGGTCTCTCTCCCTCTCTCTCTCTCTCTCTCTCTTTCTCTCTCTCTCTCTCTCCCTCTCTCCCTCTTCCTCTCCCTCTGTCTTGAAAGACAGAAAGTCCACCTGATGGTTTTACCCTCTTGAAACAAACAAACAAAAAAAATCAAGACCCTTTGTGAACTGAAGTCTAGGAGGAAGTTTTGAGACACTCTACTCCCAGAGGTAGGAAAATGCAAGGTGTTTGGCTTCTCTCTGCTTGCCCTAAATCAGGTTAAAATCTTTCCAGTCCTTCCCATGGCCATTCTTAAGGGAGGGGGAGGTGAAATGGGGTTTCCTGAATGTCATGTGTGAGTGTGTGTGAGTGTGTGTGTGTGTGTGTGTGTGTGTGTGTGTGTGTGTGTGTGTGTGTGTGAAAGAGAGAGAGAGAGAGATTCAGACAGAGAAAGAGGGAGACACACCACAGCACCAGAGCTTTCCTGGTGCTCTATCACCCTCCTGTGTGGTGCTGGGACTCCAACCTGGGCCACATACATGTCAAGGCAAGTCCTCCCCAACCAGTGAGATATTTCTCTAGCCCCTTCCTCTATTTCTACCTACCTAGAAGGAGCGAGTGCGTCAGGTAGTGGATTTCATGGACTCTATCTCTGATTTCCAAGTTCAAGTGACAATAATGCAAATATCCTTTCATGTCAAAGCTGGCATGTGACAGCATCCAGCTTTCAGGAAGGGAAATGTTTGCTGCCTACATGAATCCACCATCCTGTCCACCATTTTTTATAATGAGTGACAAGTAAGAGAAGGAAAATAAGGGAGATATCTGCAGCACTGCTACACCACGTGGAAAGCTTCCCCTTCAGGTGGGGGCAAGAGAGTCAATCCTGGACCCTCACAAATGGGGATGGGATGAGCCACCACCAGAGCCCTCAGCCTGGTTCTTGTCTTCCTTCCTGAGGTACATCATCCCCATGACGCTCCAGAATCAGAATGAGAAACTCTTCTACCGGGTGCTGACGTCTGATGTGGAGGGTTCATGCCCATTGTGTACATGCCCACCATGGGGCTGGCCTGTCAACACTATGGCCTGACCTACCGGAGGCCACAGTGGGTCCTGGGGATGGTAGTAGAGGTGGAGACATCTCCTGGATAGGACCCCATTCCTTCTGCTGGCTTTGGCCACTGGACTTCTACTTGCCAACTCCTGATCTTAAAAATAGTTCTTATTTTCTTTTCACCATGCCTGGGGCTTCTCCTCTCCATGCCACCTTTTTCAGAGAGAGAGACAGACAGAGACAGAGAGAAACCACAGCATTGAAGCATTGTCCAATATGTTGGGGACCAAAATTGACCCTGGGCCACATACAGTACAGGGCAAAGCAGCTCACTATCCAGGTGAGCTCTCTTGCTAGCCCAAGACATCTACTTTTCAGCACTACCCAATAAATAAAGAAATAAAAGGGAACAAGGAAATAAACAAATTTGACAGCACTGACTATACTAAATGCATCACATCCCAAAGACAATGTCTCTATGGAACTGTGGGCTGCATCTGCAAAACCCCACCACCTCCTCGGCTGATGGAGGCAAGGGTTGGGGGACCACTGGAGGCCCATGGAGGTACCAAGGGCCAGGCGTGGTCGTGTGGAGACACGAACTTCTGGGAGTACTTCAGAGAGACAACTCAATTTTATTGGGGTGATAACAGGTATATATATATATATATATATATATATATATATATATATATATATATATATATATATATGGTTAGAAAAGGAAGAAAAGGATTTGGGCGGTAGCACAGCAGGTTAAGTGCAGGTGGTACAAAGACAAGGACCAGCATAAGGATCCTGGTTTGAGCCCCTGGCTCCCCACCTGCTCACAGGGGAGTTGCTTCACAAGCAGTGAAGCAGGTCTGCAGGTGTCTGTCTTTCTCTCCCCTTTTCTGTCTTCCCCTCCTCTCTCCATTTCTCTCTGTCCTATCCAATAATTATGACAACAGTAATAACTACAACAACAACAACAAACCAACAAGGACAACAAAAGGGAATAAATAAACAAATAGAAAAAATAAAGAAATAAAAGTGGCAAAAAAGGGAGAGAACTAATAGAAGAGGATCACTCCAAATAAGGAATATTGGGGAAAGGCCCATTGCTAGTATGCTGAACAAAGTGGCTAGTAAAGGAATTTATGATCAGGCTGGTCCTGGAGAGTAGGGCTAATCTTATCTCTGGCCAGGGGGAGGGCCTCTTTTATTGCAGGTCAGTGGTCCATTCAGCTTCTTGTAAGCTGAGGCTGGAAGCACATGCTGATCTCTTTGTAGAGGGAACCTGGGGTTCAACCCCCTCAAGGCTTAGGGACCACTCTCCACATGGAAGTAACAAGTTGAGATGAGAAAGTTTTGACAAAAGCACTGCAGAGCTCCCCCAGCCCTGACTAAGATCTGACCGGCAAGTGCCTCATTCAGAGCTGTGTTGCTGTCTGTTTTTCTCCCCGTATCTCCCTCTCACCTCCCCACCGCCTGTTTCCTGGTCATTTCTGAAGGAAGGGAGGTGAGCTTGCCTGCCTGCTGGGTGTCACTGATGGATCACTGAATGTTTGGATTCCAAAGACAAGAGTTCTCAGGCTGACTCAAAGAGCCAAACACCCTCCTTTGTGTTTCACTCTAATTTCACTTCAAATGTGATTTTATTAGGGTGGGGCAAGAGGGGACAGGGGTTCCAACTTCTTTCAGAAACAAAGATTTCCAGGAACATTTCCTAAAGCGATCCCTCATGGGGGATTTGTGTGTGGGGGGGTTGTTTTCATAGTGTATTCATGCCCCTGCCAACGGGACATGAACATGGGCTAGGAACCCAAGAACCTGAAATTGAAGGAACAGGAGACACAAGGAATGACAGCAAGACAGGATTCTGATCAAGCTGCAAAATTTTATTGTGTTCACAGGCATTATAAGGCTTTGGGGAAGGGGAAAGTACTGGAGGAGGAGGAGGAGGGGGAGCAATCATCAGGGTGGAATGTTCCTTGCAACATACAATAGCGAAACCATGTTTGTTACCACAACTATGTGGTGTGTCACTTGCTTTCTGATAAATGGCCTACCTGAGGGGAAATTGCCTGCCCGTGGGGGAAATGAAAACTTGTCTTGAGGGCTTCCATTGTTTCAAAGCTTCTCAAGCAGAGAATGGCTCCTGGCATCTCCTCCCTTCGTTACAATTTAACTGAGGCAGGCAATCATGGGTGAGGTATAGAGACCTTAACAGCAGTTTTGGTGGGCATTAACCAGAGGGAAGAAGTATTGACCTGATTCCTCCTGTGGGGTGAATGTAAAACCAGTCTTCCCGCATCTTATAAGGCTCTTGGTGTCTTTTTGGGGAGGGGAGGCAGAGCCAAAGTTTTCAGGGTGTAGACAACTTCAAGGAAGTTTTTTCTTGCTGACACCAACCTCCATGCAAATCAGGTTTGCTTCACGGGGGACTCAGAGGTGGACTATAGGGTCCTCCCCCTGAAGTGCTTTGCCTTGCACCCCTTCCTGGTGTCCTTTCCCTGCCAAGGTTGGATGTCTCAATTTATAATTCTGAGTTTTATGCCATCCGAAAAGGAGGTCTGTCACCCTCAGGTTCAGCCAAGCCTCTGTCAGCCAAATCAAACCTATCATAATGTATTTGTAAGGGTTTTGATGCCAAGGAGTCAATTTGCCATTTTATAAAATCAGTAATCTTATTAAAAATAAAGGGTCCTAAGGTAATCATTAACAAAAGACTAATCAGGGGTCCCACGACTGAAGGCAGCCAAGAAGGGGTAATTCATCCATGATTGTGCAGAGGAAGGGTCATATCTATTTCTCAAATCTCGACTAAGTGTTTGTAGGTTTTTAACATTTTGTTCTATAATTCCTGATTCATTAATATAAAAACAACATTATTCTTTAAAGCTAAGCAGGTTGCTCCCTTTTCTGCTGTGAGAAGGTCAAGGACTCGTCTGTTCTGTAAGTAACCTTTGTCAGAGATGTGATCTGTCTCTGTAGTGACTCTAGACTGTTTGTGGTGGAATCTATGACTTGTTGTAATTTGTCAGAAAAGTCATGGGAGAAGTAAATAGAATGTCCTACTGCCCCACCAACTATGCCTGTAGAGGTAGCTAAACCTATGCCAACTATCAATGGGAGGAAAACAGATCTTTTATGAGTGGAGTGTAGGAGCCATGCAAACTCATCAGGTTCATATAAAGTGAGTTGGGGGACTATAGCTACCATGAGGCAGGGCCCAGGGGTAGTGGTATTTATGCTAGTCAGAAGTGTCCCACAGCACCAGAAGTAAGCTAATTGTGGTGCTTCATGGACAGTGCTTACAGAAACATTATGGGTGCAAGTGAAATTAACAGGGCCAGTGTTGTTGGTATAAAGGAATACCAGTATAAATGAATTGCCTATGTGTTCTAGAAAAAGTGGGACTGAGGAGACGGAGGGATGGGGCCCCATAGGGGGTTCATTTGTGGTTGCATCTAGAAAAGTTGGCAGTGTGTTGTTTAAAGGTTCTGCTGCAAGAATGGGTCGTGAAAGGGATGCACATAGCAAGCAACGGGAAATGTTGAGAACAATCTGAGAATAACTTAAAAGGTTAATTGCATATTGGAGATATAGGGGCCAAGTAGCCCATTTTTTAGTGACTTCCATGGCCGCATTTGTTTGGAAAGCCGAATGGAGCTTATTCTCTGTTTCTATAATGACTTGATTTACTTGTTCTCTATGCTTGGCCAATGCCAATTGTCTGGAGATATGTATAGTTACTGTAGGATATGTGGAGTATCCATTATTATATAATTTACCTGTAACTCCCTCTTGCCAATGGGTATCCCAGGGATCAGAAATCTGAATAGTAAACTGGGACCCTTGTAATCTGAGACTACTGGGCTTTCCTGTTTTGGTTCTTGGCAAGTGGGCATCATGGAGAATGCAGGACCAATAGCGGCAGCCTCCACAAGTGGAAACATCAGTAAGGCATCTGCTCCGGTCCTTATTATCAAAAAGAAAGCAGGCATAAGGCCGATGGGTGCTAGATATAGTCTTGGGAGAAATATTAATGACAACAGTCTCCCGGAAACCTTTAGGAGGATAGCGTGCTGTGCCAATGTTTTGGACTGTAGTGTGAGAGTCTTTGGTTTGTGTCTCTCTAACCTGGAATTCCCACTGATAAACAAGGGCTGTACAAGTGGGAATGGCCAATATTAGGGGCATGTAGAGAAGACAAGGAAGCATCACACGGTTGGACTTCTTTGGAACCATCTTCAGATTTTAGTGTTGTTTTCCTGAAAGACAAAAGAAGAAAAAAGGGCCTCAGGAACTCACATTCTTGGGCACGGAATACATTAGTAATTCTTGGGGCTTTAGGGAAGTGTATCAACACTGTTTTTAGGAAGAGCAGGGCAATCTCCCCTTGAGGGTGAGATTCCATTGACTTGTCTAACAAGCCTTTCAGGAAGCCACGTAGGAGCTCCTTCATTTTGATCATATATGCAGGCCGAGCCACGTCCCCAGATGAGGACAGGGTCAGGACCTTTCCATTGTGAGGGGGTCATGCCACCTGAACATGGCTTGTCTATTATGGGTCTCAGGATGCCAGAGATGGTTAGCAGCAGATCTTTCTTGTGCATCCAGATTGAGAAAATTAAGAACAAAAAGAGCATGGTTGAGGCTATTACGTGGCACTCCACGAGTTTCATAGATGGAAGTCTTTTTGAGTTTATGTAGAGTTGCCTTAAGCATTTGGTAGGGTTCCCATCAATACGTAGGCTGCAGTTCCATTAACAGAGCCGTCAGTAAATACCAAGGAGGTCTTATTAAGAGGCTGGGTAGCTGTTATCTTGGGGAATACAAAGGGATGCACAGCAGCAAATTGTAGCAGGGGACTGTTGGGATAATTATTATCAGTGGTGCCTGAGAAGGAGGCACATGCAATAGGCCAGTCACAGAGGCTTGGAGCAACCAATCAAGCTGATTTTTAGTGTAGGGTAAGATAAGAGAGTCAGGATCTTTTCCAAAATATTGACGGCTCAGTTTTCGTGCTTTTATAATCTGCTGTGCAACCAGGAATGGATATGTGGCAAGCACCTTTTGAGGGGAAGCAGGCAGATGAACCCATAGTAGGGGGTGCCCCTTATCTTTGGCTTTAAGTGAGTTTTTCCAGAAAACACCAGTGGGTGTATGAGAAGTGGAACAGATAACAAATAGCAGGGGTGTATTATAGTCAATTTGAAAAACAGTCTGCTCTTGTATAGTGCGGTTTAAGGAAGCTTGGGATTCAGCGGAGAGCTTTCTGGGAGACAATGGGTTTGGGTCACCGTTAAGGACTTCATTTAGGGGGAGCAGGGAATGAGTGGGCAATTTTAAATATGATCTAAGCCATTGAATATCACCTAGAAGTTTTTGGAAGTCATTTAAGGTCTGTAAATGGGAGGTGCATAGTTGAATTCGAGAGGTTAGCATGCGATGGTGAAGCAATTCATATCCCAAATAAGTATAAGGGTCAGCTATTTGTACTTTATCGGGGGCAACTTGAAGTCCTCTATTTGAAAGGCTGGCTGTCAGGTCTTCTAGGCATTGAAACAGGCTGTCCTTTTGGTCAGCAGCCAAAAGTATATCATCCATATAATGTAGAATATATATGGAAGGCCATTTTTGTCTAATTGGAGCAACAGCCTCATCAACAAATTTTGGACAAAGGGTATGGGTATTGGCCATGCCTTGTGGTAATACTTTCCATTGATAATGGGGCATAGGGCCCTGAAAATTTATTTGGGGTATGCTGAAGGCAAAATGGGGCCTGTCATCAGGGTGTAAGGGAATAGTGAAGAAACAATCTTTGAGATCAATAACTATTTTAAGATAGCCAGAGGGGATTGCTACAGGGGAGGGTAGACCTGGTTGAAGGGTCCCCATAGGGAACATTACTTTGGTAATAGCTCTTAAATCCTGTAATAATCGCCATTTTCCTGATTTCTTTTTTATGACAAAAATTGGGATATTCCACGGGGAGGTAGTTGGCTCTATGTGACCTACAGCAAGCTGCTCCTGCACTAGCGTCAGTGTTGCTTTGGCTTTTTCTTGTGTTAAAGGCCATTGATCAACCCATACGGGGACACTTGTTTTCCAGGCAATTTTTTCTGCTTGGGGTGCAGGCATGTCAACGGCCATTAGGAAAAAGGCAGAGGGGGAGGGATACCCAGCCCAGACTGATCTGTCCTTTGGACGACTGTAAGGGGTTCTCTAATTCCTTGAGAGTTTTTTTACAAGTCCACTTCCCGGGAGAAAACCTTGATTTAACATCTGCCGGGACACCTTTTCGTTGGGGCTGCACATAATGACATTCATTTGAGATAGAATATCACAGCCCCAGAGATTAACTGGCAGCCCAGGGATAACAAATGGAGTAACAGAGCCAGTATTGCCCTGTTCATCTGACCAAGTAAGAGCCTGGGAGCTGACTTTAGGGTCAGTGGACTGGCCTATGCCTTTTAAGTGGGTGTGAGAGGCCGTTAAGGGCCAAGTGTGTGGCCAGTCTTTTTCAGAAATGACTTTGGCATCAGCCCCTGTGTCTATAATACCAGTAAAAGGTTTGCCATTTAAAAATAGTTTTAAGGAGGGGCGGTCGAGAGAAACCTGTTGGACCCAATATGCGTCTGAGGACCCAGGGGGGGTCATCGAGATGGGACTGTTTATGGAAATTACTATTAAGGTGCTGTAAGGGAAGTAATATTAGTTGTGCTAAATGCTCACCGGGTGGAATGACCTGTGTGCCTTCTTGAGAGGAGGCGATAACTTTAATTTCTCCAGTGAAGTCATTGTCAACAACTCCGGGGACCACATGTAGACCTTGGAGTGTGGAACTAGCTTTTCCTAGTATTAGGCCAAACAAATTTTGAGGGAGGGGGCCAAAGACTGCAGTATTTATGGTCAGAGGGCCTGTATCAGGGGTTAATACTGTGAGGGAGGTGGCACAGAGGTCTAGTCCTGCGCTGCAAGCGGTGGCTCTCCAGAGACTAGAGACCGATCTGCGGAGGCATTGGGAGTTGGCTCGGGAGGGGGAAGCAGCTGGGCTGGAGCCCGAGGGACAAACCTGATAGCCCCAGGGGTTGTCCTTTGTGTGGGGGCCAGGGGCCAGCCCCGCAGGAAGTTTCCCAATGGTCGGGGGTTTAAGAATTGACCCTGGATGTTACTTCTAGATCTACATTCAGAGGCCCAGTGCTTGCCTCTTTGGCAGCGCAGACAAACTGTTGCTGGAGGAGGGTGCCCCAGTACAGGAGGTTGGGCTTGGGCGGTGGCCATACACTCTCTGATAAAATGACCAGGCTGTTTGCAGTTAAAGCAGGTCTTGTTTTGTTGGCCGGCGCCTGCAGAAAAATTGTTACGGAGGGTGACACCAATGGCAAGCCCAAGAGCATGTGTAGTGCCAATGCCAGAGCAAAGCTTAACATAATCAGCAAGAGTGCCACGCTTGTGAAGACAGATGGCATCTTGACAAGCGGGATTAGCATTTTCAAAAGACAAATGTTTAACACAAGGATTATCAGTTTCATCACCTCTGAAAAGCCTTTCTGCTTTTGATTTAGCCTCATTTAAGTGGCTAATAAAATCACTATAGGGCTCTCTGGGCCTTGTCAGGTGCTTTCATGCTTTTTAAGCCAGCCTGTTGTATCTGGGTGAGCAAGCCGGGTGGGAAACGGGCTTGAACCTCGTTGGAATTATAGGGGCTCTCACCTATGAGTTTTTTAAGAGTCCAAGTCTTTGAGGAATCTTTTTTTCTCATTGCGCTGAGCCAGGTCCCTACAGTTTTCTATAAACTCAATTCTCCAGGAGACATAATTGCCTCCATTAAGAGCAGTGCGAGCCAGCCAATTCCAGTCATTGGGAGTGAACCATTTATCACTAAATCCTTCTAACAAAGCTACAGTAAAAGGAGCGTTTGGACCATAGTTAGCAACCACCGCTTTAAATTTTTCTAAGTATTTAAAATTTAGATTTTTATGTTTTTGAGAACAATTATCATCATTATCACCATCTGAACTTGATTGGGCTTTGTCATTTTTAGTTTTAGAGGGGGTGGAAGATTGTGGGAGATTATTGTCGCTATCAACATCTGAATCTGGAGGTTCTTCAGGGTCTTCTATTTGTATAGAAACCTTATGTGCAGGGTCAGTTTGAGTCTGGCTCCGAGTGACAGGGAAAGCCAAAACTGGTTTTGATTTGGATGATTTAGTTTTAGGGATTGGGCTTAGGTTTTTTGGTGAGGCTAAAAATGTAAGTTCTTCTGTAACTGCAGCTATTTCTTTGATTAATTGAAGCTGCTCTCTCCAGTCAGCAAGGACCTTGTGGAGGGTGGAAATTCCTGTAAGGGCTCCTGAGCGTGCCTGCCTGATGGAAGGATCATCAAGGAGGGGGTCAGGCTGGAGAGCAGGGGCATGAATGTAAGGAGGGGGATTAAATGGAGGAGGACACCAATCAGGATTGTGGTATTTGGCAGCCTGTCTTTCTAGCGAAGCCTCCTCCTCCACGGGAAGTGCTTCAGGAGAGGGGGGTTTTTGTAAAACTGGATAGAGGCGGGGGAAAAATTGCAGGGTTTTATTCTTTTGTGAATTAGCAATACGAGGGTCAATGGAGGTAACTTTAGTGAGTGAGGTGGAACCTGTAGGGAGGGGGACAGGGTCTTTATTTTGGCCGTATACGGGGGGATCAAGGTCAACAATTACAGAAGGGCACTGGGATGGGGTCTTTGTCCTGGAGGGCAGGCAAGAAAGTTGCCGGAGGACCTTTTCACCCTCTGTAATAAGGCTTTTAATATCAGGGTGATTATTATAAATTATTTAAGATATCATTAATTAAATTCCAATAGGAAAAGGCTGAAACAGGGACATGTTCAGGACCAAAAGATTGATAGTAGTCATTAAGACAATCACCAATTCTCCTCCAACGCCTCTCATCAATAGTGCCTTCCTGGGGAAACCAGAGGCAAATATCTCCAATATAGTCTAAAAACTTCTTTAAATCTTTCTTTTTAACCCTTGTTCCTCGTGTCTTGAAAGACTCCTTGAGTCCATTAATAAATAAATCCTGTTTGCTAAATGCCTGTCCCATGATAATGCTTACCTTGTGCCTCTGTGACACTCCTTCAGATCTGACTCACGGCCGGGCAGCTCCATGGTGATCTATGCGAGCCTGTGCATTACCTCCTCGGGCCACGGTGGCTCAGTGAATTTCAGATAGCAGCAGCATTCCAAGGTCCAGAAGGCTTCTTCACCCCATGTTCGGGCGCCACATGCCCCAGTCAGCGGGGTGTGAATAGGGGCTAGGAACCCAAGAACCTGAAATTAAAGGAACAGGAGACACAAGGAATGACAGCAAGACAGGATTCTGATCCAGCTGCAAAATTTTATTGTGTTCACAGGCATTATAAGGCTTTGAGGAAGGGGGAAGTACTGGAGGAGGGAGAGGAGGGGGAGCAATCATCAGGGTGGAATGTTCCTTGCAACATACAATAGCCGAAACCATGTTTGTTACCACAACTATGTGGTGTGTCACTTGCTTTCTGATAAATGGCCTACCTGAGGGGAAATGGCCTGCCCGTGGGGGAAATGAAAACTTGTCTTGAGGGCTTCCATTGTTTCAAAGCTTATCAAGCAGAGAATGGCTCCTGGCATGTTCAAAATATCCTTTTTTTTAAAAATTTTGCAATTGGGGGCTGGAAGTAGCCTACCTGGTAGAGTACACATTACCAAAAGTAAGCGCCCGGATTCAAGACACAGGACCCCAGCATGGGGCGGGGGTAGGAGGGACACTATATGAGCAGTGAAGCAGTCCTAAATGCTGTCTCTTTCTCCCTCTCTGTCTCTCTCTCCTTCCTTCCCTCTCTCATTCTACCTTTCACCTTCTGTTTTAAAAAAAAGCCACTAGGAATGGTGGAGTCAGGCAGGCATATATCAGTGATAACCCTGAAAACCCTAATGACAAAAAGAAAGGGCAGCAGTTGGGGGGCCAATTGGACATATACCTTGTCATCCCCATGACACAGGCACCACATGGGAAGTGCTATGACATGACAGCAGAGGAAGCTCCAGTGCAATGGTGTCTTTATATGAAAGAAACAGTTGCCATTAATTATGAAACCATATATGTAGAAAACTTCAGCTATGAAAAAAATTAAAATTTAATACATAAAAATAATGAGAGAGGAAGTCAGGCGGTAGCAGCAAAGCAAGTTAAGTGCACATGGCAGAAAGTTCAAGGACCTGCATAAGGATCCCAATTCAATCCCCAGCTCCCCACCTGCAGGGAGAGTCACTTCATAGGCAGTGAAGCAGGTCTGCAGGTGTTTATCTTTCTCTCCCCATCTTTGTCTTCCCCTCCTCTCTCCATTTCACTCTGTTCTATCCAACAAAGATAATGACTACAACAATAAAACAAGGACAAAAAAATGAATAAATAAATAAATAAATATTTAAAAACAATTTTAAAAGAAAAGGAACACCCACTGCCCTAGTTTCTTCCTGAGTTTCTTTCATTTTCTGCCTACCAAAGACTGGCTGACGCTTAATGCTATGGCTCAGCCACTGGCACTGGGCCAGAGCTGAAGAAGTGGCCTAAGGGGGATTTAGAGGGTCTGTCAGCAAAATCCCATCTGATCCCCCAATCACTGTCATACTCTGCAGGAGAGAGCTGGGTGCAAGAGACAGGATAGTGTGGGGCCACTTACCCTGGGGCTTGACTCATGGGTTTCAATCACTGGATGGACTAGCTCTTATTAAAGTACAGTTCTGTATGCAAGAGAGAGATCATCTGATCACTGCACTGGCCCATAGAGAATTCAAGTCCTGCACTCTGCCATTTGAATATATATATATTTCATTTTATTGAGAGAAAGACAAGAGCACTGCTCATCCCTGACTTTAGGTGGTGTTGGGTGTTGAACCTGGGACCTCAGAGACTCCAGCATGAAAGTCTTCTGCATGAACATTGTGCTGTCTCTCTTCCCCCACTCCCACCCCTAGTCAGTATTTTTTAAAGGCATGTGGAGATTTACATACACAAAATAACGTCTAAGATGTACATGAGTGGAAATTTTTTGGCATACCGAAGGAGCAGCTTGTATTTGGGGAGGCAGGGAACACCCTACATGCTCCTATGAGTGTGGACACAGGGACTGGAGTGTCAGGGGACTGGCAGGCCTCATGTAGATGCATTCCTATTTCCCACTGGAGCCAGAGGGGGATGAAGTTTCGCAACTCCAACAGGATGTCCTGAGCTTGAGACCCTTCAGCTAAAGGCAGAGCTCCCTGGCAATGGAAACAAATGGACCTGAGTTTCCTTTTGATCAGCCCTTGACCTTTTCTTCCCTTGGTCCTGGCCATCCTGGCTACAGCAATCAAAAGAAGAGGTGTAGGGAAAATTTCCTAACCCAAAAGGGAAATGTGTGTATGCAGGCATGTGGCCCAGACCTTTCCTCAGATAATCTTGCTCTCCTACTGACTTGTGAAATGCCCTCAACCTGATGTCCCCTCAAGCTGACCAAAGCCTCCATCCCAAAAGAGAAGCTTATTGAAAGAGGCTGCAAAGGGCATAGGTGTTCTCAAAGGTTCTAGACTAGGGCGTGAGTGAAGCCTCATTGTAGAATAGCTTCAATGAAAGTACAGACTGCCTGTTCAGCAAAGAAGCTCAGCACCAACCAACTGGTCTACCCAGTTCCAACTTAGACCCCTTCTCTGTGTGAGTCCACTGCACTGGATGGGATTCCTTTAAATTCTCCTATTAGAATGTCCTCAGAGGTTTAAAAAATGTTTTGTTTGTTTGTTTATTCATGGAGATGAGAAAGAGAACCAAAGCATCACTCTGGATACTGCCATTCCAGGGATGGAACTTAGAATTCATGCTTGATAGTAGTGCACCTTATAGCAGCATCTTCAGAGACACAGAGCATATTTTCAGAGATCCCGGGCAAGCTGAGAGCACTGAGTGCAAAATGCATCCTGGAGCCTGTTGACCTCTCCCACCTGGTGAAAGGTCAGGGGGGAACGAAGGTCATGGTCCACTTCATCCTGACTTAAGAGCACTTTCACTGGGGCCAAGCAGTAGTGCACCCACTGAGCACACACATTACCAGGTGCATGGATCCAGGCTCAAGCTCACGGTGGTCCCAACCTGCACAAGTCATAAAGTAGTACTGCAAATGTTTTTCTTTCTCTAGCCCTCTCTATCCCTCTTTCCCTCTCAGTTTCTACCTATCCAAGTATACATGTTCTAGTATTCTCAGAGCCTTTCAGTAACTGGCAGATAGCACATGACCAATCAATTAGCTTGGTTTTTCCCCTCCTTCATACAAACTCTTGCTTCCTTTTTCAAGTCCTCCCAAACATCTTCACCTCTGGCCACCTGCCCCAGTGTCTGTCCTTCCCTGGCTATTTCTGTTTATCCCTGTGGCTCTGCCTGGGCATAAGCATGGAACAGACAGATTCATTGGCTGCTAGTGACTTACAAGGTATGTCTTCTCTCTGTGTCTCTGTCACTCATCTTTGGATCTCTGTTCCTACCTGTTACTACTACCCCACCACTACCACCACCATGCTCCTTCCCCACCCCTCCACTTCCCTGTACTCTTCCCTTCCACACCCTCACTGATGACCTCTGAGCAGGGGACCTCTCAGACTCCCAGTTCCACACATTTCGTTGTCTCTAAGTTTGGCTTCCTGTGTCCAGGACATATGTTTCCTTCTCTCCTCACTAAGTACTTCACTCTGTTCTCCTTAAAACTCTAGTTCTTGGCACCAGGAGTCTGTGAGCTCTGTCTAGCCAAGCTTCTGAGATAAATTAAAGTGGGAAGAGCCCTCCCTCCACTCACAAATAACTTCAAGATTGTCCTCAGACCTCTGCATGGAAAACTACCCCTTTAATGACAGTGTGAAATGGGACTCTGGGTGTGGAGGAAAGCAGTTTAACCTTGGCTCCCAAGCTGCTGCCTCAGTGGGTCTTGAGAGCATCTCCCCACACCTGTTTCACCCCTCAACAAATAATAAAAACAGAAAACAAAAAACTGAGGCACAAAACACAAACATGAATGACTAAGAGGACAAAAGTAAACCTGGTCCACTTTGTAAAAAACAAGCCAGTAGGGTCTTTTTCTCTTACTGTCTCATTCATACTTACACATAAGTCACCTATTTGAGTGGGCCACTGGGTCAGAAACATACCAATTGCAGGCTCTTATGTATAAGGAATACTTGCTTTGGATAAACCAGAAACTCATGTTAGAGCAGAGCTGTGTTCCAAAAGGCATAATGCCCAAAGGTCCATATTATGTTCAGGCTTTCTACATGTTTTCTTATTTTATAAAGTGGTGGTGTGAGGGGGTCTACAGCATAGCTTTGAAAGAACGTTGTGACATGTTAAGTGTGACTTCTTGAGATGGGAAGGGGGTATTCAAAGCCTCTGCTATTATTATTTTTGGAGTCATAAACATTCCAGTAGAAAAAGAAAACCCTTTGTAACTCATTCTGAGTTTTCTTGTCACTTTTTACGGTTGTCACATAACAGCTGAAACCACATTGACCTCCCCTACTCTAGATGGAAGCATCTGGGAGTTGCCAAATGAGGATTTTCAAATGCTGAAGTCATCTGATGTTTGGGCTGGGGTGTCAGGTTAAGCAGAAATTTTCATCTTTGGGAGCCTTTCTGATTCTTCTGTTGCTTATAAACTGTGCCATTGGCTGTGATAAGATCCTGTCAGCTTTTCAATGAGCATTCGCTTGTCTGCATGAGCACAATATGTTTCTTCTCCAGCTGTTTGCACACCTTATTCTCTCCAAGGAGAAGAGCTGGAAACATTCCCCCATAATCCTTAGAATTTGACTTCATTTTCTCTTGCAAGAAAAAAAATAGCACCTTAGGACCAAAGCCGCTAAAGTAGTAGATAATGTTTGCACATTTCAGGAAGGAATAAAGCATCAAAATGTCAAGAAACCTGTTTTAGCTTCTTCTGTGTTAACAGAGACATATCTTCTTTTTTAATTTTTTATATTTTATTTATTTATTTTCCCTTTTGTTGCTCTTGCTGTTTTTGTTTTCAATTGTTGTTGTAGTTATTAATGTTGTTATTGATATCATCGTTAGATAAAACAGAAAGAAATTGAGAGAGGAGGGGAAGACACATAGGGAAAGAGAAAGACAGACATATGTAGACCTGCTTCACACCTGTAAAGTGACTCCTATACAGGTGGGAAGCCAGTATGACAGTCCTTGCACTTTGTGCCACATGCACTTAACCCGCTGTGCTACCACCTGATTTCCAGAGATCTACTTCTAAAGGGATTACTGTCTTAAGAATAATTCCCAGGAGCTCCACTTCCTCAGAGCCCTGCCCTAATAGGGAAAGAGAAAGACAGGCTGGGAGTATGGATCAACCTCTCAACGTTCATGTTCAGTGGGGAAGCAATTACAGAAGCCGGACCTTCTACCTTCTGCACCCCATGGTGACCCTGGGTCCATATTCCCATGGGGTTAAAGAATAGGAAAGCTATGAGGGGGATGGGATATAGAGATCTAGTGGTGGGAATAGTATTCCTCTTATCCTATGGTATTGTCAGTGTTTCCATTTTATAAATAAATACATTTTAAAAAGAAAAAAAGTGAAAAACTCACACCCAGGGACCAGGCAATGGCATACTTGGTTAAGAACACACATTACAGTGCACACAAACAAAGGTTTAAGCCCCTGGTCCCCACCTGTAGGAGGAAAACTTTACAAGTAGTGAAGCAGTGCTGCAGGTGTCTCTCTGTTTATCATCATCATCATCATCATCATCATCATCATCATTATTATTTTACCAGTATACTGAATAACTCTGGTTTGTGGTGGTGTGGTGTCAGTGAAAGTTCACGGCACCAGTATGCTGGGCTAGCTTTGTAGAGGGAGACAGATGACCAGGGACACATGGCTGAGCAGGGAAGCAATATTTCTACAGGGCCCTCTGACTCTCAGGCATTAAAAACATTTCCTCACTGGTTCTAAGAGGACAGGTTCCCTTTTGCCAAAACATGTGTGGAATGGAGGTTTTTGTCAGCAACAGAGAGCCTTTGTTGCAGAGTTGAAGATACAGACACACCCCTCCCCACCACCCCCCGATTTCATTAAGTTTTCCTTTTGTGTTTGACCCAATGTCAAGAATCCCAGTCCAATGTTTTCTGTTTGAGTGAGTTTTGTCAGTCTCTCTTGTCTAATTCTATTTGAGGAGAGTTCTAGGGGTCACTCACTCCTTTGCAGGCTTAGATAAGGCCTAAGGGACATTTACATTCTCCTAAGTGGAATGGTCTTGGTTTCTTTTTCCTCTCATGTAACTTAATTCTGAAAGTTGAGAGTTTTTTTCTGGCTCCTGATGGAAACTTCAGATGCTGCTGTGATTAACAGGCCTCTTTTGGGTGGAGATAGCATTGCCTGTAATTCCCCTTATGAAATCTCAGCAGACCAGATTCTAAGAAATGCACCATATGCCAGCACTTGAGTTCAAACCCCCAGTCCCCACCTGCATGGGGAAGCTTCATCGGTGGTGCAATAGTGCTATAGGCTCTCGTCTAAGTATCTTGCTCTGCCTCCCTCCCTTCCTACTTATCTCTATCACTTTTCCTCATGATCTCTCTCTCATCTCTATCAAAAAGAAGGGAAGAGTGACAAGAGAAGAAAGAGGGGAAACTGTGGGTGCCTCTGCTCATAGCTGCCACATGGTTGTTGTATTCACTTCCTAAAGTTACCTCAACAAAATGCCCAAAACTCTGGCCAGAAAGGTGGATCCACAGGGAGAGCATATGCCTCCAAGCATGAGGCTCTGGGTTTGATCTCCAACACTACACAACAGCACCATGGACAGAGACAAAAGGGATTCATGAGTAGCAGGGCATGGCTTTACCCTCCCCCACACACACTCTCTTTCCTTCTCTCTCTCTCTCTCTCTCAAATGTATAGTAAAAATTGGATCGCATGCATGAGCAGTATTCCATTTTGTAAACAGACCACAGCTTTTCTAGCCACTCAACTGTCATTGACATCTGGGTTAGTTCTGGGTTTGAGCTGTTACAAACTATGCAGCTGTGAATATATGTGTTGTTTTTGCCGGGGCTGGCTTCACGGTTGGGTAACAGACGACCAGAAACACACGGCTGAGCTGAGAATGCAGTCTAATCTTTATTTATGAGCGGGAAATGTGCTCCTCCATCTTTCTCCTCCAGAGGAAGCGTGGAACTCAGGAAGTACATAGGAAAGGGCGTGGGGAGAAGGAAGAAACTAGCAAGGGCTAAACCAAATCTCCCAGTGGGGGAGAGTGAGACCAAAGCAGTATAACAGAAAAGACTATGTAAATAGACCACAATGTCAAGCAATGTAACAGAAGCAGAACTAGATCCCAGAAGCAGAACTAGAAGCATACCAACATATATGTGTATAAAGATCTCTTTGGAGCTGGTGTTTCTGTGTTCTTTAGCAAGATCCCTAGGAAAGGAACTGATAGATCAGAGGACATATCTGTTTCTAGTGTTCTGAAGAGACTACAGGGGCTGGGTGGGGGCACACCTGGTAGAGCACACACATTACACGGAGCCTGGTTTATTTTATATGTGTCAACAACTATAGTGTACACCATTATCCCCCAATAAAATGATTAAAAAGATTTATAAAAAGAAAGATAAGAATAATCAAAAGAATCTCCAAACTGCTTCCCACAGGGCTTGGATTTGCATTCTCCCAGCTGTATAGAAGGCTTTCCTTCTCCCCATCCCCTTGCCAGCACTTGGTGTTTCTGTCCTTTCTGATGTCTGACATCCTCACAGCTGGCATCTCTTTGTTGTTCTTACTTGCATTTCTCTGATAACCAGTGACTAAACGTTTATTCACATGTCTGTTGGCCATCAAGATCTCCATCTATCACAAGGAGATAAGAAACTGTCCTCAGGTGTCAGTAACTGTCCTGTAAACCATGATTTCTCCCAGGAAAATTGCTTGTGGTGGGAGATGGACTACAGAGCTGGCTCAGAGGCAGAGCACATGCATGAGTTTGATTCCTCAGTATCTTGTTTCTGAAAAATACATCAGAAACTTGTGGCTTCAAACAGTGAAATATCTCATCTCACTCCTGGAATGAAGGTAGTGGTAGGGTCATGAGCTTTCTAAAAGCTATGGGGGGGTGTCCTGTCTTGTCTCTGTAGCTTCTGAACTTCACAAGTAAGCCTAGTCCCTGTTTAGTTTGTGGATTCTGCTGCATTCACCCAGTCTGCCATCATCACTACATGTCCATTTCTACCTGTGAGTCTCTCTCTTCCCCTCTTCTCAGGAGACAACCAACAGACTAGATGACAGCGCCTCTTACCTTGAATGTGTCGGCAAAAACCCAATTTCTTTTTTTTTTTTAATTTTTTATTTAAGAAAGGATTAATGAACAAAAACATAAGGTAGGAGGGGTACAACTCCACACAATTCCCACCACCCAATCTCCATAACCCACCCCCTCCCATGATAGCTTTCCCATTCTTTAGCCCTCTGGTAGCATGGACCCAGGGTCATTGAGGGTTGCAGAAGGTGGAAGGTCTGGCTTCTGTAATTGCTTCCCCGCTGAACATGGGCGTTGACTGGTCGGTCCATACTCCCAGTCTGCCTCTCCCTTTCCCTAGTAAGGTGTGTCTCTGGGGAAGCAGAGCTCCAGGACACATTGGTGGAGTCTTCAATCCAGGGAAGCCTGACCAGCATCCTGGTGGCATCTGGAACCTGGTGATTGAAAAGAGAGTTAGCATACGAAGCCAACAATTTGTTGAGAAATCATGGATCCCAAGCTTGGAATAGTGGAGAGGACGTGCTAGGGAGGTACTCACTGCAAACTCTAATGTACTTCTGCTTTCAGAAAAACCCAATTTCTAAGTAAGATCACTGGGATTAGGGTTTCCACATGTCAGTTAGCTGGATCCAGTTCCTCCGAGGGGTTCGCAGGAAATATCTGGCTATAGTATCACTCTCTAGCAAAAGTAACCCTCCTCCATCCTCATTTATGGACTGCTAGGTCATGCCCCTGGCACATTTTATTCCATGTCATTCTCATTTTGAGGTGACTCTGATCGTATGTCCAGAGGCTTTATTCACTCAAAACAAAAATACAAACAGAAACATAAGAAAAGATGCAGACCGGTGCACTTGTGTGTATGTTAGTGTCCTGGATCCAGAAAGCTCACAAGTGCCCTGTGGAGGGTGATTATAGGGTAGGCTATGGGGGTGGCACCAGTGAGAAGACAGGTATTTTCTGGCCCTACAGAATAAACAGTCTAGTGTGAGGCTGTTTGCACTCAAGATGTGGCTTCCTAAATGATAACCTCTAGCCAGGCCTGAGAACAGTATGGTGATGTGCATGCCTGGGTTCTGGTGCCCTCTGGTGACTGTGGCTGTGTCTCTTCTAGTGGGCTGTTCATCACCATTCATGACAAGGGCCACATTGCCACCATGCTCAACTCCTGGCCTAAGGATGACATTAAGGTAGGTTTCTTCTCTTCTGTGCTGTTGCTTTGTGGTGTACTGGGTCCTCTCAGCCTGGACCAGAAAGAAAGCCACCACAGCACTAAAGGGAAGAGTCAACACACCTGTCCCAGTTATGACAGGCTCACACACCTATCATAGCTACGCAGGGAAAGGCCTGACAGAGGGAGAGTGGGCCAGAGCAAGGCTTCCAGGGATATCAGGGGCTAAGGTCTGAACCCATATCCTGGTGCATCGTAACCTTGGCTTCTCTGAAGGATGATGACAGATGGGTTCCCTCCACTGAGCCTGCAGCAACCAAAAACCCTCAGAGGGGAGTCGAGGGGACAGAGGACCACGCTGGCTCAGATAGGCTGGCATCCAGAGAAGGACCACTGCAGGAGCACTCCCCTGTCTTGCAGGCTGTGGTGGTGAACACATCCTTGGCTTGGGGGACCTGGGCAGCTATGGCTTGGGCATCCCTGTGGGCAAACTGGCACTATACACAGCATGACGGGGGTGTCTACCCACACCAGTGTCTGCCTGTGATGCTGGATATGGGCACCAACAACCAGATAATGCTCCCAATCTGGGTCACAAGGGCAGGGATGCTTCTGCCTCAGGGCACCTCCTCTGCACAGGCCACACAGGAGAAGGATAGAGAGAGACACACAGGCAGAAAGAGAGAGATGCCAGGTCAGGAAACATATGTAGATGCCAGGCCAGGCAACATATGTGTCAAGCAATGAAGTAGTTACAGAAGCCAGAACTCCTTTGTTCTGTCTCCCCAAAAGAATTTTGGTTCATACTACCAGAGGGGGGAAATGTTAAGGGAAGATGACCTGAATTCCACTGCGATCTGAAATGTTTGTCACCAAGAATCTTTATTTCTATACCATCACTGAGAGGGAAGAGAATCTCAAAAAACAGAGGAAGTCAGGTACTGTTTTGCTTCTCTGGGAGAAAAGAGGGAAAAGGAAGGACATTTGGAAAAAGTAATAGGTGTAAATGTGACTTAGAAAGGAAGTGAATAAATAATAGAAATGAATAAAAGTGGGCAAAAAATAAAACTACATACACACGTATATAGACACACACACATACACACACATACACACACACACACACACACACACACACACACACACACAGAGAGAGAGAAATATATACTCAACCCACACCTATGACCTCAGAACTATGGCAATTTCTGCAGTAGATGGATGGAAACACAGAACTCTGGTGGTAGGGACGGTATGGAATTAGACCTCTATTATCCTATAATTTTGTAGCACACTATTAAGTCACTAATAAAACATCAAATTAAAAGGAATCAGGAAAAGAAGCCAGACCAAGTAAGACAAGGGCCTGGCCCAGGTGTGAGCCCCCACACCAAACAGGGATGCTTGGCACTAAGGGAAATTCAGGTGCTGTGGTATCTTTTCTCCTCCTTCACCACCTCCTCCTTCTCATTCCTCTCTCTCTCTCTCTCTCTCTCTCTCTCTCTCTCTCTCTCTCTCTCTCTGTCTTTCTCTCTCCCTCTCTGAAAAACTTGGTCCTGGGCAATGAAATTGTGCATGCCTTAGTCCTGGTTACAAAAAGCTAAAGTCATGGAGAACATGGAGAGAAATGGTGAAAGTAGCATAGTGGTTCCCATTCTAGACTCTTTTCTTCAGTCTTTTTTCCACCAAAGCCATCCTTAAGTCCAAAGATACCTTTCCCAGCCACTAGAATTCAGCTGTTTGTTTGCTTGTCTGTCTGTCTGTTTGATTGTTTTACCAGGGCACCAATCAGCAATGGCTAAGGATTGAACCTGTGACCTTGGAGACTCAGGCATGGGGTGTTTTTGGTATTACTATTAAGCTGTCTCCTTTGCCTCCCCACCCAAAGGTGTCATTTGATTGGATGCTGGGTGTATCCAGAGTTCCATAAGGAAATTCCCTTCCACAACCGGACTCAGGAAGTTTCTCATCTCCTGGCAAATAGAAACCTGGTTCTAGCACTGAGTATCTACGGATCAGTGTTTGTGTTCCATCCTGATTATCTTCTTACGATAAATTCTTAGAAACATAAGGCTGGGAGGGATAGCACAGGGATTCTACACAAATACTTTCCTGCCTGAGGCTCTGAGGTCACAGGTTCAACCCCCAATCACACCATAAACCAGAGCTAAGCAGTGTTGAAGGGGAGGTAGAAAGAGAGAAAAGAAAGAAGGAAGAAAGAGAGAGAGAGAGAGACAGAGAGAGAGAGAGACAGAGAGAGAAAGAAATGAAGGAAGGAAGGAAGAAATAAAAGGAGAAAGGAGAAGAAAGATCCTGCAGGTGTGGAGGGGAGGCAAACGTTAGAAGCTGTACTCCAGTGTCTCTCTTCTGTCTGACTCTCTCTACCTCTGAACCTGTATCTAAAAGAAAAACAGTTGTGGAGAGAGGCAGGCAGTGGTGCCCCTGGTTTAGCACACACTGCAGTGTGCAAGGTTCTGGGTTCAAGCCCCTGGTCCCCACCTGCAGGGGCAAAACATCACAAGTACTGAAGTAAAGCTGCATGTGTGTCTCTGTCTCTTTCCTTCTCTATCTCCCTCTCCCCTTTCAATTTCTCTCTGTCTCTATCCAGCAATAAATAAAAAAATGAAGTTATAAATTACAAAAAGGAAGAAAAACAATTGATTGCTGGAACCAGCAGTTTTGTTGTGCAGGAACCGAGCTCCGAAACCAATGCTGTGTCAAAATTTAAACAAAGAAACAAATAACTGAGCTGGCTTGGAGGTGCAGAGTAGCCCCCTAGGCTGGAAGCTTAGCCCCCAGGCCCCTTCAGCACAGATCATCACCTCCCAACCCCACATCCATCCTTCCCACTGGGCTGCCATCCTGAATAGTCTGTCAGTCTGTCTGTCTGCCCCAGGAGCTGCTGGGTGACCCCCTGTACATAGCCTGTGGCAGGAGCATGTACATGGGGAAGATTAGGATTAAGACCAGATGCTGGATGAGTTCATGGATGCAGTCACCCACAAGTGAGAGACACAAGCCCCTGGGATGGTGTGGGGCAGGAAGGGGCTCTGAGAACAAACTGAGGGGGGGATTGCTCAGGGGGGATGAGGAATGGAGACTGCCTCACCTTTGAACTCAGAGACAATCAGGGCCATCAATGGTGAGTGTGTGTGGGGTTTGGAGGTGAGTGGTTACTGAAACACATGGGGGAGGGAACCCAGCATCTAAAGTCCAAAGAGGGAAACCTCCAGGCCTGAGCTGTTGTGACTGGAGGCAGGCTATAGGATATTATGAGTGGAGGGGAAATGTGTCCTTCCCACAGAAGGTTCTAGCATTTAGGATGCCTCACCCCTATCTGGGGCCAGGTTGAGTAAGTGAGCAGGTCCTGTGGATGCTGGCTGTAAGATTAATGAGGGGACATCTCTGCCCTGGAATGATGGTGCCCTCACTTTGCGGAGAACTGCCCAGAGAAGTCCAGCTAAGGCCAGTGAGTTGCTCGCTCTGTCTTGCCCCAAATCCCATCAACCAGCTACACACACATACTTGGAACCAAAAAGAAAGATCCAGAAAAAGGAGCTGAAAATGTACCTGAAGGGACGAGTATGCTGAAGAGGACACATGAGGCTGAGGCTCAAAGGGGCAGGAGTGTGGTGGATGTGTGGAGAAGAGCCAGAGGGATGTCATCCAGAAATGCCCACAGAGGTTGTCCTCTGGCCTAAATAAGCCAGCGCTGCCCACAGTGCTCTGGCTTCTCTTGGAGCAGAGCCCCCCGACACAGGATGAGGAACTGAATGAACTGCGTGTCTCAGTGGCTCTTCAGGGACTCTTCAAGGAGCTGGGAGTAGCTGAAAGTGCTGGGTTCAAATCCCAGCACCACATGGGAGCATCCCAACACCAGGGGAACTTTATGCCTGGTGGACCAGTGCTGTTTCTTTCTGTTTTATGCCCGACCCCCAACAAAAAATAGGGAGCAACAAGGCACTATGGGGCTTGTCTGGTAGAGTGCATATGTTACAAGGCTAGAGGACCCTGGTTTGAATCCCAAGCCACTATCTGTGAGCACCTGCAGGGGGGACACTTCCTGTGCAGAGGAGCAGTGCTGTGGAAGTGTCTCCCCTTCTCTAGCTCTCTATCCCTTTCGGTATGTCACCCTTTCAACTCATTGCTGGGGCTCAGTGCCTGCACAGCTCCATAGCTCCCAGAAGCCATTTATTTTTCTTTCCTCTAGATAAAGGGTGAGTTACAGAGAGATAGAGAGGAGAGACATAGATAGGAGAAGAGAAATCACAGCGCTGGTCCATTACTTGTGAAGCCACTCCCCCCTCCACTGGTGCCCCCATGTTGTGGCTGAGGTTCAAACCCAGGACCTCTTGCATAGTAGCATATACGCTCACTGACTTCTCCACTCAGATACGGAATCCACTGCCATGTCCAGTTTGAGGGCATCACCAATGCCAATGCCTACCTTCTGCTAAACAAGTACTGAGACAAGTACTGCATGTTAAATGATGACATGCAAGGTAGGTTCTGCCTTGGGACTGAGTATCTAGGACTGATTCCCTCACACAGGACCACCTGCTGCCAGCGTGCTACTGGGGCTCCACTGCCTCATGGCTCAGGTTTCACTGTGACCTGGGAGAGAGTTCTGGGGCTTTGCTAAACCACTGCTCCCTGGTCTAGACCTTGGAGACCATGGCTGCATCCAGGGAGATGAGTATTACATGACTGCATATATCTGTGACTGTGTACAAGGTCATAGGGTCTAGCCTCTGGACACCACATGGGATAACCTACAAAAGGGAAGCTTCATGAGCAATGGAGCAGTGTTATGGTGTCTCTCCTCTTTCTATCTCTCTCACTCTTAATCTCTCTGTCTCTTGATGTCTATCATATATATATATGTATATATATATATATATCATGTAGGTATTGAGCCCTATCAAGAACACTGGTGGCAAAAAATGCAATAAAACATGTAAAGGGCATTCTAAATAAAGCAACCAGCAAGTTCAAACTGGACTAGGACAGAGCACCTTTGTGAACCACAGTTTCAGCCTCTCTCCACAGAAGTAGCTAACAAAGACCTGAGGCAGATACAGTAAATGTTTAAAGTGCTAATATATGGGGATCATATGGTGGCATGGCTAGTAGATCATACAGGTTATCATGCTCAAGGACCCAAGTTCAAGCCCCCAGTCCTCATCTGCTGCAGGAAGCTTCATGAGTACTAAAGCAGTATGGCAGATGTCTCTCTCTCTCTCTCTCTCTCTCTCTCTCTCTTTCTCTCAACCAGATGTCCTTCATGTTTACATTTACAGGGAATGATGAAGTGTGAGTAGTGGGTCCCCTTTCTGGTGGCCTTGAAGACCACAGGGGATGGGAGGGGCTGCTAGCAGACACTGTCAAGCACGTTCTGCATTGGAAGTGCCCAGGAGGGTCCAGACTGTGTCCAGGGGCCCTCAACAGTGGGGACTAGAAAGCTGTCCCCACAGCCAACACATGGGCCTGTGACTGCAGATAGAGGACACCCCACAGGGAAAGGACTCTCTGGGGAACAGTCCTGCTCACTGCCAGCCCAGTGTAAGAGCATGCTGCACCTGCTGCCCCTGCTTTTCCCTCTGGCTCTGGCAGAGCTGCCGTCATGCTGAGTCAGAGCAGGCCAAGTAAAGCAGTCCAGGGGTTGGGGCTGGGAGGTGGGGTGGGTGCCTGGGTCCTGCATCCTTGGGTAGACTCTCTTCAGAATTTAGGAGGAAATACGTGGCTCTGACTCTGGGAACTATTGCTGGTCTGTCTGAGACCAGGAATGTCCCAGAAGACACCAAAAAGGAGGTGGTGATAGGAGAGTCCTTGCTGGAGTCCAGCAACTCCACACTAGGCTGGGGAGAGGGAAGCCCACCTGGTCTTCCCTGGTTTTGCCCTGGTCCCTGTGTCCATGGGGGTAGATGTGAGTGAGGGCACACCCGGTCCCATCACCTTTATGCCTCCCAGTGGCCACTTGTGGCTTCCATTAAGTGACCCAGCTTATTGACACGGAGCTGACAATGGGCCCACAGGGACAGCTGGCCAGTCACTATGGCTAGCATCCGACAAGCCCACCTTCTACAATAAATGGTTCAACTGGAGGCCACATTGGCCCACTATTCAGCCCTCATTCCCTAGTTGGTCTGAAGGGTTTGTCAGGTGACCAAGAATCTGGGGCTTAGCATCCTGAAAAGACATTGCAGTGGTTTTGCAAAAAGGCTTTCACTCCTGAGCCTCTGAGGTACAGGTAGAATCCCAGCAGAACCATAAGTTTGAACTGAGCAGTGCTTTGTTTAAAAAATAAATGGATAAATAATGAAATCCCTCTTGAATATACATATTTGAAATACACACATACAGATATATGAAGTATTGGGGCCTGGGTGGTGGTGTACCTCGTTAAGGGCTTTATTATCATGCGCAAGGACCCAAGTTCAAGTCCTCAGTCTGTTGCTACCTGCAAGGGGAAAGCTTCGTAGGTGGTGAAGCAGTGCTGTAGGTTCTCTCTACCTCCCCCCTCTCAGTTTCTCTCTGCTCTACCAGATAAAATAAATAAAGTAAATAAAAAATAAATGTTAGCAAGAAAGATAGACTACATATATATGAAATAAATATACATATTTGAAAGAAACGTGGTTAAGGTGGGAGGCTTTGAAGGAGACAGGCACAATAGCTCATTCAGATAGTGCACTCCTTTCTCCTGTGCATAACCCAGGTTTGAGCCCAGCCCACACACACTGGAGGTGCTATGGTCTCTCTCTCTCTCTCTCTCTCTCTCTCTCTCTCTCTCTCTCTCTCTTTGTCACCAGGGTTATCACTGGGGTTCAGTGTCTGCCTGACTCCACTACTCCCAATGACCATTTTTTTCCTTGAGATGGAGAATGAAAGACTTCAAGGGAAGGAGAGATACCACTGTACTGTTCCACCACTTGAGAAGCCCCCACCCCTCTGCAGAAGCTCCCTTAGGGTGGCTGGGGGACTTGAACCCAGGACCTTATATATGGTAATGTGTACACTCTACAGGGTGAGCCAACTTCTGATCCCCCCCTTTCTACATCCTTAATATGTCACCCAAGAGCCACCCCCAACCCCCATGAAAGTCAATGTTGGAGAAAAAAACAAACCTTCTGTTGTAGAGCTCAAGACTTGTTGTTCAGCCTTTGAGGTTCTGGGCTGAACTGTGTGTTGTGGGGGGAGTAACTTTTTCCTCCAAAGGGAGCCTCCAATGGCACCCCAGGGAGAACACCCAAGGCCAGCAAGGCAGCCAAGGTGTTGGGGGGCTCAGGAAGCCACATACACTGCTGGGGTAGAGAGTACCAATGTTCAAAGGTCAAGGTGCTGCTCAGAGTTCTAGGAAAAGTATATTTCGTGACCTGGGGGAGCAAACTGGGTGCAGTAGAGCAGGAAGCAAGGTGGCAGTGGATACTATCAGGGTTATTCAGATTCCAGCCACCAGAGAGAACATTCCACTCTCAGGACCAAGGCCCAGCCTTGAGGCTGTTCTGCTGATAGTCTTTGAGCCATCTGCTGGTCAGAGCACAATCCCTCCTCCGAGAGGCAGAAGGCTGCGCTGAAATAGGTTCCCAGGCTGAGGAAACCCTGGAATTCTAGGGAAGATTTACAGGGGCTCAAAAATCATCAGGTTGGCAGAAACACATCTTTATACTCCAAGAAATTAATATTAAAGACGGTTGGCAGGAAATACCTATTCAAAAAGGGGACCAGAGACTTCTTTGCTGGATTTCGAGGGCCTCTCGTCATTCAGGGAAAGATATCTATCTTTTGTGTCATAAGATCTGTGAGTTCAGATTTGTGACTCCCTGACTTGGCCTTGGAAGTTTCTTTGAGTTGAATATGATTTCATGAGCCCAAGAGACCTCCTACTACTAGGCCCCCAGACAATATACATGCTATGCAAACCAAGCTGTAAATTCATGTTAAAATCTATTCTCCTCTGTCTGCAGTAGTGTTAGGCCCTGCTGATCCACTGGGCATAAAATGTAGGCCAAATACTGTGCTTGAGTCCCCACACAGCAAATCAATATAAAGGGCTGGTGTGTGTGTTTGGGGGGTAGGATGCTGGGAGAAAGAAAATCAGTATCCCTTGACCCTGATTTCCTACCTCTCCCCAAAGAGCCTCTCTTCCCTTCTGGTTCCCATTCATTGGCTTTAACATCCACAAGATTATCATTATTTGATCTGGTCCATTCCTGTGTTTGCTTCTGAGTGGGAGGGCTACACAGCAGCTTCTGTCTTTACATAACAGACTGCTACTTAGGTCTTCCTCGGTCTCTCTGGGAGCCAGCTGGACACATGGGGCACCCCCTACCCCCACCAAGTAGCTGAGCCCACTCTGCTCTGTCACAGACACAGCCTCCCTGGCAGTGGCTGGGATCCTTGTGGCTCTGTGGGTCACCAGAAGCCGGCTCTCTAGCCATGTGTTCATCTTCCAAAGAGCTGGGGAGGTAGGTACTGCCAGGAAATGGAGAAGCCTAGAGGCAACCTGGCACGATGCCTCATCTGGACACTGCACTCCTTTGCCATGTGCACGGGCACTGCATTGGAGGAACATCCAGACCTGTGGGCTTTTTGCATCCTCCCTCATTTGAGGATCCCTGCGTCCCCCAGGTGTGGAGGGAGGAGGGCTAGCTGCTACCTCCCTGGGTCTGAGCCTGTCCTGTGTGGCACCCCCAGGCTGCCTTGGGCATCACTCACCTCCTGGTCATGGCCCTGGAGCAGGAAGGCATCCCTGCTGCTGAGGCCACCAAGATCTGGATGGTGGACTCCAGGGGACTCATTGTCAAGGTGGGTTGGCCTGGGGGCAAGACATGGGGTATCTTACAGTAGCTGGAGATGGGGTGCTCACCTGTGAGGAGGCAAGTCTGGCAGGCAGGTGAGAGAGGAGGAGGATGAGGGCAGGACCTGCTCTTTATTTGGATTGATGGCTTGATTGATTTTGCCACCAGGGTTACCATTGGGCCTCAGTTCCTACACTGCTTCATTAGTTCTGGCTGCTTTTTTATGTAGAGAGGAAGAGATAGAGAGAAATAGAAAGGGGAAAAAGGAGAGAGAAACAGAGAGAAATGTAATTACCCTGCAGCACAGAGTGACCCCACTCAGATGTCACTTAGAGCCTGAACTCAAGCCCCAGATTCCACTAGCTTAGAAAACTGGGGAGAGGGACCCACGAAACTGTTCAAAGGTCAGAGCTGAAAATGTAAAAACCGGGGCTAGGAGGTGGCACATCTGGTAGAGTGTTGGGACTATGTGTAAACCTGATAGAGCTTAGGGAGAACCACCCCTGTCCTTGGATGGAGGTCTGAGAAGATAACCTCTTGGTAAGTCTCTCTCAACCGAGATGAGCAAAAGGGGGGAAACTCAGACTTAGTTCTTTCCTTCTTGACTCTCAGGCCCACAGAAACCCCAATACTACCCTCTATTAACTGCAGGCCACATGGCTGCAGATTCACTTATTCAATGTTACCTTCTGATCACAGAAGAACACACTTCATCACACACCTCAGACCCCAGACGAGAAATTCCAAACTATATGGCTTTTTGATATCCATCTTCTCTCTGTCTCACCCTTCTGGTTTAACCCCTATGCTTCTCTCAAATACCCTTAGATTATTAAGTTGCTGCATCATGGAGAATAACTGTCTTGTATCTCATCAATTCCTGTGATACCAGCCCCCTACCATAGGGCCAAGCCGGCCTTTAAGAAACCTGTAATTTCTGACATATTTCAATAATTCCCTTTGTTTGGTTTTCTATTAAACTCATGTCCACCTTGCTAATAAACGAGTTCTGAGCACGCTAGAGAGCTCCCTGGTGTCTTTTACTTCATGTCACCCCTGTCGTGAGCGAGAAAGAACTGGTCCGTTACCTTTCCCCCCGCCAGAGACGCGACAGTAGAGCACCCCGCCAGAGACGCGACAGTAGAGCACACACGTTCCCACTTGTGAGAACCTGGGTTCAAGTGCCTGGTCCTGACCTGCAAATGAAAAATTTCCCGAATAGCAGAACAGGCTTAAGATTTCTCTCCTTATTCCCTTTCTGTCACTCTCTGTCTCTATAAAAGAAGGGGAGAAAAAAGAAAAGAAAAGAAAAGGAGAAGAGGGGAGAAGGAAAGAAAGGAAAAAGGAAATAGAGACCACCAAGAGTAATGGAGTTATGTAAGTACTGAGCCTGGGCAATAACAATGCTGGGAATAATAATAATAATAATAATAATAATAATAATAATAATAACATTAAAGTATAAGAACCATGGACACCTGCATCCAAGAGCCATATATTTCAGTGGGCGGGGTGTGTGCCTTGCCATGCACTTGAATCACATTCAAACCCTAGCACCACATGGGAGGGTGTCGCTGTACTGAGAGCTTTGGTGCTGTGATGGCTACCCTTCCGTGTGTGTGTGTGTGTGTGTGTGTGTGTGTGTGAATTTCTCTCTCTCTCTTTCTCTATTTCTCTCTCTCAGAAAGAAGTACAGAGTACTCTCTGTGGCTCAAATGCAGCAACTCTCCCCAGGTTCCTCACAGCTACACCCTTTCTTTCTGTCTTTGCAGGGGAGGAGCCATCTGAGCCCTGAAAAAGAGACTTTTTCTCAGGACTGTGCTGAGATGGGCTCCTTGGAGGAGGTGGTGCAGCAGGTGAAGCCCACAACCATCATAGGTAGGAGGGTCGGCCAGGCTCGGAGGTATTGAGACTCCATGCTGGCAAAGCTCTCTCTGCTCAGGCCACAGCTTTTGTTGAGCAGCTACAGGGTAAAAGTCTTGGGACTATGGGGACAGCAGGAGCCCTCCTGGCAGAGTACACATGTGACCAGACTTGAAGGCCTGAGTTCAAGTCCCATGTCACCAAAGGGAGCTGCTACAGGAGGGGAGCTTCTCAAAGGTGGAGCTATTCTGCAGTGCCCCCCTTCCCTCTGTGTTTCTCTTTGGAGGAAATAGGGGAAAGGGGGCCACTGGGAGCGGTGGAGCTGTGCAGACATAGAGTCCCAACAAGAACCCTGATGGCAAAAAATAAAATAAAATAAAATGAAATATTATAGTATTACAGGATTGGACTGAGAAGAGAGAGTTTGAGTCACCTGACTCTGGGTTCAAGCCCTGGTATCCTGCCACCAGGAGAGCTCCATGGATAATAGGGTGATGCCATGGTGTCTTTCTCTCTCTGTCTTTATCACCTCTCTCTCAGATATTACATGGAGGGGATTGACTGGGGTGTAGGTGGTATCACATGTGACAGTGTTCCCCACCCTGTTCCAACGCCAGAGCACTGAGGCTTCCAGCAGGGCTCAGATACCTTCCATGCCTGAGGCTCTGAGGTCCCAGGGTCAACCCTGGTGTCACCAGAAGCCGTAGTAGTAGCAGTAGCAGTAGCATTAGCAATAGCAGTAGCAATAGTAGTAATTAACACATTTAGCTATACTGGCCAAGATCAAATAATCTAGCTGTGACTCCTCTCTCGTGTGCCGGCTCCCAGGTGTGGCAGTCATGGCTGGTGCCTTCACAGAGCAACTCCTCAGGGACACGGCCTCCTTCCACGAGCGTCGCATCATCTTCGCCCTGAGCAACCCCACCAGCAGGGCCGAGTGCACAGCTGAGCAGTGCTACCATGCCACCCAGGTCAGCAGGCCCTTACCAGGCGGGCAGACGAGCTCTCCAGGGGAAGATGACGATGGGGCCTGGGAGCCTGGAGGAGGCATGGACATGGCCCAAGAGCAGTGGGGCTGGCAGGCAAGTGGGTGGGTGTCCAATTGGACAGGTGAATGGGCAGGCAGGTGGGCAGCTGGAGGGCAGGTAGGCGGGCAGGCTGAGATAGGCAGGTTCTAGGACCTAGCAGGGGGCTCCCAGCTCTGTCCCCCTACCCCCACCCCAGGGCTGGGGCATCTTTTCCAGCAGCAGCCCCTTTGAGTGCATGACCCTGGAAGATGGCCACACCTTGATTCCTGGGCAGGGCAACAACGCTTACATGTTCCCAGGGTTGGCATTGGGTGTCATCGCAGGTGACGTGTGGAACATCCCTGATGAGCTCTTCCTCCTCACTGCAGAGGTAGGCCACCTGCTGAGGAAGCCCCCAGAAACTTTCCAGAAGCAAAGGTAGGGTGCATGTCTGAGTATCTGTCCCAACTCAGAAAAAGGGGGTGGATACCCCTCCAGGTAACGTGTGGACATGAAGGTCCTTTCTGTTCTTGTCACCAGCTTCAGAACATTGGGCTAACTTTTTCAGATAAAGGAGGGAGAGGGGAGAGGCCCCATAGCCCCAAAGCTTCCCCCTTCCCCCGTGCTGTGGGAGCTGGGCCTGGACTGGGTTTCACATCTGGGAAAGCCCCTATGTTCCCAGGTGAGCTAACTCCCGGCCCTGATATAGTCACTGTAGTTTGTGTGTTGGTTTGAATTGATTTGCTCATTATGGAACACTGCTCAGCTTTGGTTGATGGTGGTGGGCAGGGATGGAACCTGGGATCTCAGAGCCTCAGGCAGGAAAGTCTTTTGAAGCACTATGCTTGCTGTCTCCTTGGCCCCAGAAGATTTTTTTCCCACTTTTTAAAATTTGTGATTAATAGTAAATTATAAGATTTTACAGTGTATAGTTTCACACCACACTCATCACTAAAGTTCTGTATCCCCACCCTTTCACCTCCCAAAGATAACCACCATAGTTCTCACAAGTCTTACAAAATCTGCTGCTTCAGGTGCTGCTTCTCCTCCTACTACTATTCCTCCTCCTCTTTCTTATCCTCCTCCTCTTTTCAAGTTCATCTGTACCCACTCTCTAGATTTCACTTATGAGGGAAACCATCTGATAGATATCTTCTATCTTATTTATTTCACTAAGCATAATCACCTCTAATTCCATCCATGTTGTCCCAAAGGTCATAATGTCAAGTTTTTTTTGGTCATAGAGTAGTATTCCATGGAATATATATCTTGGAACTTGCTCAGTCCACCATTTCTTGATGGGCATTTAGTCTGCTTCCACTCTTAGAAGACTCTGCACTGGACGTGCTTCATGGATTTTTTTTCTGGGAAACTCTGGGCATTCATAAGACCAGCTATATTTGACTAAATATTTATTTTGATGGTGGGGGAGAGGAAGAGAGGGGGAGAGAGACTGCTCAGCTCTGGCACATGCAAGGCGCACCCTCAGGCTTGGGGGGCCTGTACTCAACTGCTGGAGTGTCTCCCTGTTGTAGTGAGTGATGCTGAGTGTTTCTGAGAGTTTATTCAGTGCCAACCTCCCCCAAACACTCCCCCCCAGAAGCCAAGGCTCAGACTTTGCCTTTGTTCTGGAAATGGCCAAACTCAGCTTATTTCTCTCTTCCCACTCCCTCCTCCCCTCCCCAACCTCACCGACCCCCCCAAGAAATTTCCCAGGAGGTGTCTGAGCAGCACCTGTTGCAGGGGAGATTATATCCGCCCCTCAGCTCCATCAGAGATGTGTCTCTTCTTCTTCTTCTAGCGTTTGCCCTTCTTCTGTAATGAGTCAACGTCAGGTTGAGCCTGATGTAGAGTTGGAGACCTCCTATGAATCTGTAGAGGTGGCAGTCATTGACTATGTGGGTCATAGTCTGTCTGTAGCCGCAGGGGCAGTTCGGGTCGTCTCTGGCTCCCCAGCAATGGAACATAGCGGCGCACTGGCCATGGCCTGTTCGATAGCAATTGAGGAGGGCCCAATCATAACATGCTAGGTCAAAGCCGGGTTGACACTTGCAGGGGTCTGTGATGAGGTGTGTGTTCTTTACCTCAGCTGACTGAAAACTCTGTTTCCAAGAGTCTGGAACAGAGAACTTCAGTGTAGGCGTAGGGGACCAGATTGGGTGATGAGACGTCAAGCGTTGGACAGGGTGGGCGAAGATATCCCCGTATATTGGCAGGTCTGGTCGAGCGTAGACGTGGGAAATGAACTTAGATGATGGCGCATCCCGACGAATATCTGGCGGGCCGATGTTGCTAAGAACTGGCAGCCATGGAACCAGGGTGGAACGGATGGTTCCAGAAATTATCCTCATGGAGGAATATAATTTGGAATCGACCAAATAGACATGGGGGCTACGGAACCATACTGGGGCACAGTATTCTGCAGTGGAATAGCATAATGCCAGAGATGATGATTGTAGTGTGGTAGCGCTCACGCCCCATGAGGAGCTGGCCAGTCTTGCAATGATGTTATTCCTCGCGCCCACCTTTGCTGTAGTTTTTATGAGATGTTTGTGAAATGACAGAGTGCGATCGAGAGTAACGCCAAGATAGACTGGCTGGGCTTCATGCCTGATTCTCGTATCGCCTAGCTGCACATTAAACTCACTTGAAGCCGAGGCATGGTGTAGATGGAAAACAGATGATACCGTTTTTGCAGTGCTAGGGATTAGTCGCAATTTTTTACAGTAATCAGATATCAGAGACATGTCTTTCGTGAGTGTTTCCTCGAGGATGTCGAACTTGGATGCCTGAGTTGCACAGCAGATGTCATCGGCGTAGATAAACTTCCTTGAAGAAGTTTCTGGGAGGTCATTGATGTAAATTTTAAATAGCGTAGGAGCCAGAACAGAGCCCTGGGGGAGGCCACTTGAGACAAGCCTCCATCTGCTAGACTTGTCACCCAGATGCACCTGGAATCTTCTGTTTTGGAGAAGAAACGATATAGTGTTGGCAACCCATGGAGGCAGGCATCTTGAGATCTTGACTAGGAGACCACGGTGCCAGACTGTGTCATAGGCTGCTGTGAGATCAATAAAGACAGCACCCGTCTTTAAATTCTTCTGGAATACATTTTCAATGTAAGTTGAGAGGGCCAGGGCTTGTTCGCAGGTAGATCTTTCTGGGCGGAAACCAGCTTAGGCAGGTGATAGGAATTTCTCTGTAAGGTGAGAAATACGTGACAGAAGCAGCCTCTCAAGGAGTTTGTAACACACAGAGAGGAGAGAAATTGGTCTATAGCTGGCGGCCAGTTTTGGGTCTTTCTTTGGTTTCAAAACCGCTATTACCTTCGCACGACGCCAAACTTTGGTCATAGACTCAGATTCCAAGATGTGGGAGAGGAATGAAGTGAGCCACTTCTTTGCAGCAGGGCCCAGGTTAAGAATGATTTCTGGGGTTATGTTATCATAGCCAGCAGCTGTTCCCGGTTTAACCCTCTTCAAAGCGTCTTCCAGTTCAGACAGTGTAAACGGAGAGAGTTTTGGAGATGGACAAGATAACCGGAAGTGGGATGACCACTCCTGGGAAATTTCTCTTTTCCAGACTGGGTTGATCTTAGCACGTCCAACTTGAGTTAGGTGACTGGCCACTGAGTTTGGAGATACGGGAGTCTGGGAGACTGGAGGGGGTTAGCTACTGGCACCCAGACTCTGAAGAAGCTTCCAGGCCTTCCTACTTGAGTGGGTGAAGTTCAGACTTTCCGTGAGTTGTTGCCCCTCAGCTATATCTGCCCCTCAGCTCCATCAGAGATGTGTCTCTGAGAATCGCCATCAAGGTGAGGACCTCTGCCCTGTGACACTGGCAGAGAGGCAAGTGGCCTTCTCTGGCTTGAGGGAGGAGGGGAGAATGGTGCAGAGGATGCTGGGAATGTGCTGCCTGGGCTAAACCCTCCTTGCTTCCTGTCAACCATGCTCTCACCCAGGGCTCCCACTTATGTTTGTGCACACACAGGTATGTGAGGACATGGCTGCACATGTGTACACATGTGCATCTTATGCATGCACATATGTGTGAATGCACACGTGTATACACAGAAGACTGTATGGAACCAGAAATGGAACCTGAGAGCCCAAGCCATAAACATAAATCAGAGGTGCCAGGTGGTGGCTCACCTCGCAGAGAGCACAAGTTACCCAGGTTCAAGCCACAGATCCCCATCTCCAGGGGGAGCTTCATAAGCAGTGTAGCAGTACTGCAGGTGGCTCCCCTTCTGTCTCTCCCTCTAATTCTGTCTCTTAATTCTATCTCCCAGTATCTCTGTCTCATTAAAAAATAATGGCCACAGGGAATAGTGGAGTTATGCAGGCACTGAGCCCCAGAAATATCCCCGATGGAAAAAACAAATGTGAAGCAGTGAAGTTAACTTTGATGATTCCAGGAGTGCTGAGGACATTATTATATTGTTATTTCTATTAATATACATATACATGTATATCTTTACATCATTTTTGTTGATTAAACCAATTTTTTACTGTTTTGTTGTCTGGATAGTGGTTTACAGGACAGTTGTGGACACATGGGTACAATGTGTCATCTGCAGAACACTCTCAATTCTAACTTAGGTCCTTCTGTTCCACCGTGCACCAGAAACCCTCCCTCCAAGCTCCCCACAGCCCTTTTGCTGCCTCCTTCCCAAAAATCCTTTGCTGTTTTTGTGCAATACATGAAACTCAGTTCAATTTTACTTGTTTTCCCTTTCTGTCCTTGACTGTTAAGATCAGCCTGTGAGTGACAACATCCATTATTCATCCTTCTATTTGGGGCTGATCTCACTTCACATGATTTCTTCAAGTTCCATCCACATGAGGCAAAGGAGATGACCTTGTCATTTTTAACAGCTGATCAGTGTCCCACCAGTGCTCCACTTTCTTAGCGACTCATCTGTCATTGGGCATCTGGTTGCTTTGAAACTTGGGTTGATACAAATAGTGCTGCTATGAAAATACCTGTAGTATTTATTTCCCAAGTCATTTTAAATATTTGTAATATTTATTGGATAGAATGTGAAATTGAGAGGGAAGAGGGAGATGGAGACAGAGAGACACCTGCAGCACTGCTCTATCACATGTGCAGCGTGTCCCCTGCAGATGGGGACTGGGAGCCTGAGCCCTGGTCACTGCACATTACAATGATAGCACTTTTACCTGGCCCCATATTATTGTTTGTGTTTTTTCATTTCCTAGAATTGAGGAGCTTCATAGTATATAGTCCTCCTAACTGTCCCTGCTCCCCTACCTGTTGCCCTCCTTAGGGGCACACTAAAGGCCCTTCATCCTTCATCCCCACCATCTCACAGGTCCTCACATATGCCTACAAGCACAACCTGGACGCTTACTACCCGGAACCTTTGGACAAGGAGGTGTTTGTTTGCTCCCTGGTCTACACTCCTGACTATGACTCCTTCTCACTGGACAGCTATACCTGGCCTAAGGAAGCCATGAGTGTACAGATGGTCTGATGCCATTTCTGCAGGGCTGGGGGCAGGGGCAAGGGAGGGACACCCACAATACAGATGACCTCTGATGGCTGTTCTTGTCACTGTCTATCCCTAAACTCTCTGTGCAAGAGCAGAAGCCCAGAGGCATCTTGTCCCACAGGCCCTAAATGCCCATATTTTTAGAACCTCCCTCCACATCTGGCTTAAGGATTTCTCCAGACTTTCTGTTGCCAGCCCTGAACCTAAGCTTGTGAGAAATCTAAAAGCCCCACCTGGACCTCGGCCCTGGCAGTGCCCACGACTGCTGGTGGGGAGAGAAGTGTGGTGTGGGGAGTCACTTGGCCAGGAGGAGAGTGGTTCAGGGCATGCAGCTAAGCAATGAGAGAGCAGAGTGGTGGAGCAGTAACTAAAATACACGAGTCACAAACATGAGATCCTGAGTTTAATCCTTGACATCGAGTGTGCCAGTGATGTCACTGCATGACACAGGAAGCAGACACTCAGGAAACCCCTGCTGCCTGCTCTGCCTAGAGCCACACTGCCATCTGTCAGCCACAACAGGCCCCTTTGGCCCAGGTCTTAGTCTCTCCATATCTCCCAGTGTGCTGACACTCAGTGTAGTGTCCCCAAAGCATAGCTCTGTCCCATGACTCCTGGATTCGGGCTAAAGATTCATGGGGGTTGGGGGTTGTTCCAGAACATTTATTCCTTCAGAAAAGTCCAGGCTTGGGGAGGCATGATAAGATTCACAAGTGACTGTTCTGGAGGAGAGAGGCAGAACATAGCTCTTCATACTAAGGCCTTGGGTTCGAACCCCAGTACCACATGGGAGCACCATGAATGGTAAAAGGGTTGGGGAGCTTCATGGTCAGGGGAACAGTGCTAGGGTAACTTTAGTCTCTCTCCCCCTCTGGACACAGTAAAACATTTGAAGCTGGAGGCCTCTGAGCAATGGAATTACACTAGCACAGGGCCTTGGGCTTCTTGCCTTTAGCTACAGAAAGCTGTTACAAGCAGGGACCCAGGAGGGGGCTGTGATAAAGCCTTGATATAGGAGGCCCAAAGTTGGAGACCTACCACTAAATGGGAGCACCCTGGACAAAGGCCAGTGGAGGGCTGGCAGAAAAGCTTCCCTGAACAGAGGCCTGCTTGGCCCTACACTTAGCCTTGGCTAGAGCCCAACCCCTACCACACTGGAGGAAGCTGCCCTGCTGGGGTCTTTCCTGCTCTCCCTCTGTCTGAAAGAATTGCCTGGAGTGCTGAAGCCCTGGATGGGGCTCCATGGATGGTGGGACAGTACTTTGATCTTGTCTTCTCTCTAAAAATACAGACTTACAGATTGTCTGGGAAGGTAGCTCAGTCACAATGAGCAGGCATGAGGCCCCTGGTTTCCTCCTGGAACAAGGCACCACATTAGATAAAAAAAACTATGAACTGGAAAAATAGCTTAGTAGAACAGTGTGCTGCTTTGTCATGTGCATGGCCCTGGTTCAAACCTGGCAACCACAGAATTGAGGGAAATTCAGTGCTGCTTCTGTCTCTCAAAAAGTCAGCCCATAGTGGTTAAGTCTTGATGAGAAAAAAAAAAAGATTAAGAGCAAGCAGGCACATAGAAATGCTTTATTATTTTAACATAAATTCCAAGAGGAGGTTGTGCTTTTTTAGAAAAGGACGGGGGTGACACACAAGGAGGGTACATGCACAAGCAGGAATACACCCCAGGCGAGGTGAGGCTGGGTGCCTCTTCCCCAGCTTCTTTGGCAGATGCTCTGGGGAGCATGGACTGGGTGCCAAGGGCATGAGAATGAAGACAGCACTGCACAGCTAGGGGGTAAGGCTGGGGTCCCCCTCCCCAGCTGCCCTGGAATTAAGTGATATGGGTGAGCTTGGAGGACAGGAGGCTGCACTGGTGGACAAGAGGGGTTGGAGTGGACTGAGGGGAACTGGTGGAGTGGGGGGAAGGAGTTTGGTGGAGTGAGGTGGAATGGGGACAGTTGGAGTGGGGGGAGAAAGGTGGATTTGAGAAGGGAGTGGGTTGGAGGAGGGGTAGAATGTTGGAGAGTGAGTGGAATGGGGGACACAGTAAAGTGGGGAGGGGTGATTTGGGGGAGGGTTAGAGTGGGGGAGAATGAGTGGAATGGGGGAGGGCGTGAAGTGGGAAGGAGTGGGTTGTGGGAGGGATAAAGTGGGGGAGAGGGATTGGAATGGGAGAGGGTTGGAGTGGGGAGGGGGTGGGTTCAGGGAGGAGTAGAGTGAGGGGGTGTGGAATTTGAGTGGGGGAGGGGTGGGATGGGGATGGGCTAGAATAGAGGAATGGGGAGTCTTGAGGGGAGGGGTTTAGACTGGCAGATAGGGGAGTTTAGTGGGAAGGATGAGAGTGGTCTGGTGTGGGGTGGGGGTGGGGATAGATGCATAATCCAGAGTTAGGCTGGGAGCACCCTCTCCATCTGTCCTGGTATCAGGGCTGTGAGGTTGACAGTGGTGCTGGACTAGTCCCAGGGGATCTGGGGCCAAGAGAGGGATGGACTGGTGGGTGTAGGGAGTGAGGAGAGCTCACCACATTCAGTATGAAGCTGGGTTCCTTCTTCCCAGCTGCCCTGAGGGTGCACTGGGAGGGTGTAAGGAGGGTGGTTGGGTTGGGGGTGCTGAAAGGGGTAGAGGCAGGTTGAGTGGTGGGGGTAGGGGGTGGGGGTGAGGGTTTGTTGAGTGGGGTGAATCCTCCCTCTACCCCCCAGTCCACCCCTAACCCCCAGGACCTGCTACCAGGACTACTGAGGAGGAGGCACCCAGCCTAACTGGCTGTGATGTTCAGTCTTGGTCCTCAATGCCCACCCCCCCACCACTCCACCCCTCCTCCACACTCAACACCCCTTCACCCCAACTACCCTCCTTTCACCACCACCCCATCTCCTGTCCACCTTCAACCCCATGGCCTTGGCTGCCAGGGAAGCTGGGTGCCTCCCAGCTGCTCTGGCAGCAGGTATTGTGGGCCTGAAGGTAGAAGGGAGATGGGGTGGTGGAAGGAGGGCAGGGGGTTGGAGGGGTTTTGAGTGGGGGGAGGGGTGCAGTGGTGGGGGCCGGGGTCAAAAACAGCACAGCACAGCCAGTGTTAGGGTGGGTGCCTTGTCCTCAGCTGTCCTGGTAGCAGGTGCTGTGGGGTTGGGGGTGGACTGGGGGGGGGTGGGCAGAGGGTGGACTAATGGGAGATGGGGAGGAGGGGTTTGGTAAGAGAAGGAAGATAGACAGGTGGGGGGTGGAGGGAGGGTGGACTAATGGGAGTGGGAAGGGGGTCTAATGAGGAAGGGGAGAGCACTGGTGGGAGGAGGGGGTTGAAACATCAGTCAGGGTGAGGCTGGGTGTCTCCTTCCTGGCAGCAGGTACAGTGGGTGAGGATGGACAGGGAAGGTGGAGGGAGGAGGCTGGACTTAGAGAAGGGGTTCAAAAAGGGGAATTTTGGTTGCACTGGTTAGGGCGGAGAAGCAATACACCAAAGCCAAATGGAGGTTGGGTGGCTCTCCCCAGCCACTCTGGCAATGGGTAGCTTTATGGCTGAGAATGGACAGAATGTGGGGGTGTAGGGAGGGTAGAGTAATGGTTGGGTGCTTTGTAGGGGGGAATCCAGTGGGGGTGACCTGAATGGACTAGTGGGTCATAGTGGACTGGGAGGGGAGGGGTGCAGTAAGGGAGAGGTGTGGATTTGGAGGGGAGGGGGTAGACTGGGGGGGTAGAGTGAGGGTGAGGACAGCACAGCACAGCCAGTTTGGTGTGGGGTGAGGATGGACTGAGTCGGGCGGGTAGTGGACTCTTGAGTGGATGTGGACGTGGACTGGGGCAAGGGAGGTGGACTGCAGGGGAGGGTGGTGGATGAGGGGAGGGTGGTGGATAAGGGGAGGGTGGTGGATGGAGGACTGGGGTGGACTGCAGGGATGGTGGTGGATGAGGGGAGTGTGGTGGATAGGGAGATGGGAAACAGACTGCAGGGAGGATGGTTGGCTGGGGTAGGGTCAACTGGGGTATGAGGGGATGGCCAGAGAGGGATGAAGTAGACTGTGAGGAGAGGGGTTGTGGGGGGGGGCGGGTTTGAGGGCAGCGCACCACAGCTCAGGTAAGGCTGGGTGCCTTCTCCTCTGCCACCCTGGCAGCAGGTGCTGTGAGGTTGAGGCTGGACTGATGTCAGGGGTGTGGGTGGAGGACAGCACTCCACCCTAGGGTGAGGCTACATAACTCCTCCCCACAGCTGTTACATTATGCTCTGGGTACAGGTTGACTGGGGGGAGGCTGGGGGTGGTCAGGCACACATGGATTCACAAAGGGAGGGAGGACAGACACAGTCTCCTCCTCAAGCTCCTAGTTGGCATCCAGCTGGAGTCCCAAGACAACTGGGAGGCGAGGACTGGACTCTGGCTTCACATGATCATGGGAGACCCTGGCAAGTGTTTGTTATAGGGCCAGAAGTAGGTCTTGCCCTTGTTCGATGGGTCTCGCTGACACTGTTTGCAGCGTTTGTAGTCATTACACTGATCCAAATTAAATAGTTTTTCTGGGGCCCTGGAGGGGAGGAAGCACAGGTGATGGTGAGAAACCTCCCTCAAAACTGTGAAAAGGAGAAAAGGATTGCAACCCCTCCCCAGTACCTGCTCCCTTAGCCTTCAGCCTGCCCTTCTCCTCTCACTCACTGCCACAAATGATGAGCCTACCTGGGAGAGGGGGAGGAAATGCCTTCCACTAAAATCAAAACATCTCTAGAAGATATTGTATCCCAGTGGTAAAAATAGCATGGCAGTTCTGCAATAGACTTGTATGTCTGAGGCTCTGAGGTCCCAGGTTCAATCCTCTGTATCATCATTAACCAGAGTGAAGGAGGAGTAGAGACAGGAAGAAGAGTAGCAGGAGAGGAAGTGGAGGAGTTATTCATGGGTTACCCAGGATAACAATTGGTTAATTGGCCATTTAGAATATTTGGGGCTACTGACAGTGCACTGTGGTTCTGCAAGTGACTTTCATTTTCTTTTATGTTCCAGTTTAATTCCCAGCTCCACTATAAGCCTGACCTAAGGTCAGGGGAAAAAAAAAGTTCGGTATATTGAGGCTTTGATAGCATTGAAGGGACAGGCTCCATCTGATTTGGCAAGTTTTTCACCTTCTCAGTCAGGCACATGTTAACTTTCTGCATTGACAAATGAAAATAAGACAAAAGATCATCACTCTTTCTCAGGCTAGCTGTCAACCTCCATGGCCCCGGGACTAGAGGCTCTGCACCTGGGTGGTGAGTAGAGAGAGAGGGCGGAGGAGAGGGGAAAGGCATCCTGTGGAAGGATGGTCTGGGCCTGTTCCCTGCTGGGTGTCTCACTTTGTATAGGACCCATTACCCATGACTCCATTCCTAACTGACTATTCATTTACCCATGATTCTTCAGCTCTGTTCTTAGAACAGTCCATAAGCCAAGGATGTAGTCACTCTCCCTGCTTCAAACTTGTTATTTCCAAAGGGAAATATCCCACACTCTGTTCCTCACCCTGCACAAAAGAAAAAACAAAGCTTTCAGGGAGCCAGGCTGTAGCGCAGCGGGTTAAGCGCAGGTGGCACTAAGCGCAAGGACCAGCATGAGGATCCCAGTTCGAGCCCCAGGCTCCCCACCTGCAGGGGAGTCGCTTCACAGGTGGTGAAGCAGATCTGCAGGTGTCTGTCTTTCTCTCCTCCTCTCTGTCTTCCCTTCTCTCTCCATTTCTCTCTGTCCTATCCAACAACGACGACATCAACTACAACAACAATAAAAAGACAACAAGGGACTGGGAGTATGGACCGACCAGTCAATGCCCATGTTCAGCGGGGAAGCAATTACAGAAGCCAGACCTTCTACCTTCTGCAACCCTCAATGACCCTGGGTCCATGCTCCCAGAGGGCTAGAGAATGGGAAAGCTATCATGGGAGGGGGGGGGGGGGTTAAGGAGATTGGGTGGTGGGAATTGTGTGGAGTTGTACCCCTCCTACCTTATGGTTTTGTTCGTTAATCCTTTCTTAAATAAAAAATTAAAAAGAAAGACAACAAGGGCAATAAAAGCGAAGATAAATAAATAAAATAAAATAAAAACACAAAGCTTTCTTGAGTAAAGGCAAACCAAAACAGCTGAAACCCTCTTCCCGTCAATGAATCCCCACTCAAAAGTGGTTTGCTTCCTTTAACTCATCTAAAATCTCATCTCATGGACCTACACTATGATCCTGCAATTCCTCTCCTGGGGATATATCCTATGGGAGCCAACACACCCATCCAAAAATCTGTGTACACATATGTTCTTAGAAACACAATTTGTTATAGCCAAAACCTGGAAGCAGCCCAGTTGTCCAACAACAGATGAATGGCTGAGCAAGTTGTGTTCTATATACACAATGGAATACTACTCAGTGTTTAAAAATGGTGACTTCACCATTTTCAGCCCATCTTGGATGGAGCATGAAGAAATAATTTGAAATGAAATAAGTCAGAAACAGAAGGATGAATATGGGATAATCTCACTCCCAGGCAGAAGTTCAAAAACAAGATCAGAAGAGAAAACACAAATAGAACCAGAACTGCAGTTGCTGTATTGCACCAAAATAAAAGACTCAGGTGCAGTCCGGTGAGAGTTCATGTTCAAAAACGATGAAACAGCACCTAGTGGGGTTTGTATTGTTATGTGGAAAACTGGGGAATGCTATGCATGTGCAAACTATTGTATTTACTGTTGAACGTGTAACATTAATCCCACATCCCATAAGCTGAGATATATACTCATTCCATAAGGTGGCCTGTGATATGCAACAGCCTCAGAAGTTGACTGGGGAGTTGAGATGAGAAAGAAGCAGGCTGGGGCGAGCTAGGGGCAGTCATGGCTCTCGATGTGTCCACACATGTTTCTACTAAGGTCGGTGTCAAGGGGTGGGGGATGAGAGGGAGAGAAAGGAGAAGAGTGTTATGGTGGGGAAGGAAGGCCCAGGCCCCTTACCTGTAATGTTTCTGGGTCATTTCTTTCTTTTGCTGATGACTATTTGTTTGGCTGGGGATACTTTCTTTCTTGTCACCTGCAGCGGCTTCCACCGGATGTTGTACAAATTGAATATTTCTCTGCCACTTCTCAGCCTCCAGAGTGTTCTTATTTTTGCCTCTTATAATAAAGTCTCCTATGGGCTCGTAAACTGGAAGTATGGATGATCTTTTTTTTAACTGTAACAGAGAGAGCCAGTGTGAAGGCCGCAGCATTGGGGTACACTGACAGACCCACTGAGAGAGGAAGCATCACTCTTCTAAAGGCCACTGGCATCCCTTCAACCTGCCCTCTAGAAGGTGGGTTCAAACATTCCCAGACAGGGTTATATGCAAGAAAAGCAGAAGCAACTCTTACAAAAAAAGTGGCATTTCTGATTCCCCTGTGATTTTATAGGATCTGCGACAACAAGGTTATAAGCAGCATTCTTCATGAATTCTTCTTTTTCTGATTTTAGTCTCAACTTTGCAAGGAAAAAGAAAATAAATAAAACAAACACACACTGGAAATATCATTCTGTTTTTGCAGGCTACTAACCTTTCCTTCTACAAAGACTGTGTTTCAAATGATTTCAAACTGATTGGGCTTTTCTATGTTTGTTTTGCTCACTGAGAAAATGTTTCAAAGTCAAGAACTTTCTTTTTCAAACCAAAGGCCATGGTGGCTCAAGCAAGCCAAACAGAATGGCACCTGAAAATGTGTGGCTGTCTATGTTCTTCCCTGCACTCATGCAACAGAGTAGAGTAAACCCTCCATTTATCCTCCAAACCCCTCGCCAATGCATTTATATAATCTGTGAAGAGATCAGAAAGTAGCATCAGCTCCTAAATGTAGTGCACCAAACATGCCTTTAGTCTGTTCCTGGAAACCTGGCCATGACCCAAACTTCATTCTCACATGAAATGCCTGATTTGGCACACTGCCAGGCAGACATGCGCAGGACATCTGCAGTGGTCTTGTCTTGTCTGCTGCCCCCACTGCACCACCTCTCAATCAAAGCATTGCACTACCTGGTCTTTGAATGCAGTGTCCTTATCTCTCATTATCTGGTATTGATGTAGAAATTGTTTGTCCTCCTCTTCTTCTTTGTTCTTCTCGATATGAGAATATAGTGCACTGTTGGCCTTCGTGCACTGCATACACACGTAACAAAGTTCCTACAATGACCAGGGGTTTGTTCCTGCCTTTTGCTTTCTTACCTTCACACTTAGTCCTGTGCTCCCCCAAAACTGGATTTATCCAGGAGTGTGCTTGATAAAAGAACATATGAACAGCAATCGGCACAATGGGTTTGATAGGCTGAGTCCTTGGGTTGCAGGAGTGGCCACAATCCCACTTGATGTGCCGGGTCTATGTTCACTCAGAACCCTTGTTCTCCCAGCCCTGTTTGTGTTCAGTGGCAGACACCCCATCATTTGCTTGTCTGGGGAGACCAGTACCTGTCCTGCTTTCTCATGATCCCTACAAGTTGTAGTCTCAGAGGTCTTAGGTTCTGTTTTCATGTTCTTTGATGGATTGGGTGGATGTGGCACGCTATAAGAAAACAACAACAGGGAGTCAGGTGGCAGCACAGCGAGTTAAGTGCACATGGCGCAAAGTGGAAGGACTTGTGTAAGGATTCCGGTATGACTTCCTGGCTCCCCACTTGCAGGGGAGTCACTTCACAAGTGGTGAAGCAGAACTACAGGTCTCTATTTTTTTCTCTCTCTCTCTCTGTCTTCCCCGCCTCTCTCCATTTCTCTATGTCCCATCCAACAATGACGACAACAATAAATACAACAATAAAGCAACAAGGGCAGTAAAAGGGAATAAATAAATATTAAAAACAAGAACACAATTTCACATCTAGAGTAGCAATCATCTTAGAGGCAAATACAGCCAGTGGGAGATATCTCAGTGGTTCTCTTCTGCATTGCAGAAATTAGTGTCCTATGTGTCTGATAAGCCTGGACTTCAATCCCAGCATTCTTGTCTACACTTGACTTTTGAGCATTACTGACTGCAATTTCTCAGGCATGGGAGGTGCAGTGAACACACACACACACACACACACACACACACACACACACACACACACACACACATACCCTCTGCCTGAGGAATTAACATTCTAAAGCAAAGTTACTAAACAATGTAAATGAGGTCTCAAGTGTATTTGGTACTGCTGATGATCATGTACACCTGGCTTTCCCCTGATAGACTGTGAGCCCTGGACATCCCTGCAGTCCTCACCATGGAGCACAATGCAGGGGCACCATGTGAAGGCATGGATGGAAACATCTAATATCCCTGAATCAAGATAGGACTCAGACTACAGTTAGTAAAGTGTGATCCCCACCCCCCCCCCCACAAAAGACCAGTGTGTTGTTACCTTTTGGTTCTTGTTTTTGTAAAGACAGTCTTATCAGGTTCCAATGTGATAGGCAATATTACGGGTGCAATATTTCCAGATGCTGGAATGGGTTTTTGACCTGGAGGTCTAGGTAGAAAGTTGGCTGCAGAATAAGAGATAGAGTTAAGTTTCCTTTGAGGCTTTAATGGTCATATAGATACAATGAAGAGAGAAAAAATACAATAGGAACCTATAACACATTCTTACTCTACAACAACTGTGCTAAGTACTTAATATAATGCATAATGGGCCAGGGAGATAGCATAGTGGTTATGCAAAAGAATTTTTTGTATGTGATGCTCTGAATTTGCAGGTTCAATCCCTGGCAGAAAGAGACAGAGAGAGAGACAGAGAGAGAGAGAAAGGAAGAAAATGAAAGGAAAAGATTGCATAAATAACAACTTAAGATAACAAATAAAATCTCTTTATTAAAGGAACTGTCCTCAAAACATTGTCCAGTAACTTCTAGCCATCTCTATTAACTTAGAAAAAATAAAGAAAACCTTTGTATTTCTACGTATGTTTCAACCAAAGTCACATCAGCTACAGATATGAGAACCCTGCTATTTTCTATTAAGCCATATAACACAGTTGTAAAACTGGTACTCAGAATATATATATATATATATATATATATATATATATATATATATATATATATATGGAACATGTTACATGCAGCTCACTTGATGCATTTCTGTTACCTACCTAGGCCACCCTCCCTGCCCCGGTAGCCATCTGAACTTTGATTCTTTTAATTAATAGAGAGCCAGCAAAGAGTCTTAGTCGAGAATCTTAGGGATTACAGTTAAGTAAGGTGTGATAGAAAATTCTAGAAGAGCTGATTCTTAGAAGAACATATTTCTTGGGAGTCAGGGGATTACGCAGCTGGTGAAACAAACGTAGCACAAAACACAAGGACTGGTTTAAGTATCTCGGTTCGAGCCCCTGGCTCCCCACCTGCAGAGGAGTCCCTTCACAAGCAGTGAAGTAGGTTTTCAGGTGTCTGCCTTTCTCTCCCACTATCTGCCTTCCCCTCCTTTCTCCATTTCTCTGTCCTATCCAACAATGACGACATCGATGACAATAACAACTACAACAACAATAAAAAAGGGCAACAAAAGGGAAAATAATTTAAAAAATTAAAAAAGAAAATTCTAAAAGATCTGTTTCTTAGAAAGACACATTTCTTATAACTCTAATTGTACTGACTTATGGCATAGGAGTTGCTCAGCAACAACGCCCTGCTGCTTAGCAGTAAAGAAATGATAGCTACCATCTTTGGCCTACCTTGCACATCGTCTTTGTCCAGCTTCATTTTTAACACGGACTTTCTCAGTTTAGATGTTTCCGTAGTTTCATTATTTTGTTGTGATTTGAATTCGATTCTAGGAATGGACCAAAATGTTTGCCTGCTCACTGGATCTGAATAAGACACTAGGAGAATTCTCAGTTCTGAGCAGCACCCCAGCCAGCCTGATAATACTGAAATAAACCTACCACTCTGCCATGAGTGAGTGCTTGGACTTTGTTATGCAGTAATCACAGACTGAAGACTCTTTTCTTTGTAAGCCTGAATCTGACTGTGACCTGCCTCTTCTGAACTGAGGTCTCAAAAGGTACTCATACTCTGGGGAGGGAGGGGATGCCTTTGGGTTTTGGTTTCAGTTTGAATGTGACTTTTCTAGTTCTGTCACCAGATTCAATACAGGGCTGTCAGAGTGGTATGTGGTTGGCAGAGAGTTTGGGAGGCCAGGGTTGATAGGTCCATGGAACCTGTGGGGTAAGGCACTCACCTGGGGAATGAAAGAACACAGTTTGGACTTCTCTTCGAATTTTTGATGTTTGCTAAAGTTGAATTTACACTTTGAGATTTCTGGAGAAAAATGAGAGAGGAGATTTATACCTGGTCTATATTCCAGGACCCAGATGCCTCACAGGCTCCTTGCAAGCAATGCTACTGGAAGGCTGGCTTGTTGAATGCTCAGTGACAAAAGCCTCAAGCTTACCCGCCCCCCCCCCCATTTAATAACGATCTTCTGACTCTTCTCCCAGATCCAGCTTTCTAGTCCTTTTTCCAACTATGACACCATTTCCCCGGACAGTAACCTGCATCCACCTTCATATTAGCTGTTAGGCTCAGGCAATAATGGACCCCTTGGAATAAACCTAAAATAGACTTACCTGCTTTTCCAAAATAGAGACCCCAAATCTTCATCTGCAATATCCTTGCCTTTAGGTTCATAATTAGTCAAGAATATGTTCAGCTTTCTATATTAACTCTTTTTCAGCCACCAGGTTCCAGATGATACCATGATGCCAACCTGACTTCCCTGGACAGAGGACTCTACCTGGAGCCACACCTATCTCAGATCTCTGCCCCACTAGGGAAAGAGAGAGACAGGCTGGGAATATGAATTGACCAGCCAATGCCAATGTTCAGTGGGGAAGCAATTACAGAAGCCATACCTTCCACTTTCTGTACCCCATGATGATCCTGAATCCATACTCTCAGAGGGATAAAGAACAGGGAAGTTTGTTCCCTATTTCCTATTATACTTACTGCCAAGATATCCTTATCAAAGCAAGGATTGCAAAAGCTCAATAAGGGCAAGAGACTGGCATACTTTAAGAATGACTCCTTAGTCACTATCAGGCCACCCCATCAGCTGGGGCCCTAGTCTGGGAGTCCTGAGACTCCCAAACAGACATGATGGGCCTTGACCTCAAATAAATCTCTCTCTCCATTGTTACTGGTCTCCAGGGACAACAAAATAGATCCCTTTGTGGACCCCTACATGGCCTTGCCCTCAACTTGTATCTACAAAGATAGAGAATGTTCCATCCTCTGAAAAGAGGCTGGACCACATACTGTATGCTACAACTGAGGAAGATGGGTCTTAATTTTGTAGCAGCTTGGAATGTTTTTACAGATGACCACAGAATGTGAGGTTGAATCTACAGGGATACAGAAGTCAAATAGGCTCCTAAACTGAATATGGGCCACAGTTCAGATCAAATTGATGGGGTTTATAGTCATCAATATTTATATACCTTTCCCACAATTGGAAGCTACTCTCTTCCCTGATCCAGCTTTCTGGTCCTTTTTCTAGTCATGACATCATCTCCCCAGACAATAACTAGGATCCATCTGCATATCAGATTTCAGGCTCTGGGGAAAAACAACTAGTATACCTACAGGCCCTTTGGAATATAACTAAAATGGAGACCACCCACAACTCTTCATCTGCACCACTCTACCCTTTAGGTACATGATTAGTCAACAACATGTTTGGCTTTATATGTTAACTCTCTTTTCATCCACCAGGATCCAGATGCTAGCATGATGCCAACTGGACTTCCCTGGACAGACAATTTCACCAGTGTGTCCTGGAGTTCATATTCCTCAGAACCCCACCCCACTAGAGAAAGATAGAGGCAGGCTGGTGTTGCTGAGGAGTTATTCTGATGCAGTCTCCACCCCCAGGTTTTAGTATGCCCCGCGAAATCCTAGCATTGCCCCCTTCAACCAATCCTGGCCCTACATGTCACCCCTGGTTGTCGCCCAATAAAAAGCCCCCTCACTCCCCCTCTCTCTCTGGGCTCTCAGCTCTCCCTCTCTAAGTCTCGCTCCCTGCTCTCCCCCCGTGGTCAGGTAGTGGGCACGGCCATTGCCGGCTGGATCCACGTGGTCTGAACCAAACCCCCCCATCCTATAATAAAGATTTGTGTACCCCTTTGTTCTGGACGTCCACTCTCTTCTCTGCGGTGCAGCCCGACACAAGACCACCACAACAACAGGCTGGGAGTATGGATCAGCCTGTCAACACCCATGTCCAGTAGGGAAGCAATTACAGAAGTCAGACCTTCCACCTTCTGCACCCCATAATGACCTTGGGTCCATACTCCCAGAGGGTTAAAGAATAGCTATCAAGGGAGGAGATGTAATACAGAGTTCTGGTGGTAGAAATTGTGGGGAGTTGTACTCCTCTTATCCTATGGTTTTGTCAGTGTTTCCTTTTTATAAATTAAAAATATATTTAAAAAAAGAATGTTAGGTTCCATGCAGTGGTGCGCCTGGATAAGCACACACATTATAGAGTATAAGTACCCAGGTTGAAGCCCCTAGTCCCCACCTGCAAGGGTAGAGATTCACAAGATGTGAATGAGGGCTGCAAATATCTCTGTCTCTTTCACTCTCTCTCTCCCCTGTCAATTTATCTCTGTCTCTATGCAACAATAAAAATTGAAAATCTTTAAAAAAAGAATAGGGAAGCTATCAAGGGAGAGTAGTGAATACAGAGTTCTGGGGGTGGGAATTATGTGGAATTGTACCCCTTTAGTATGTGGAATTGTACCCCTATAGTCTTTTCAATATTTCCATTTTATAGATAAAAACTAAAAAAAAGGAAACAAAAAGAATGATATCCCTTAAGCTCTATGCACAACCTCACACAAGGGTCCCCATCAGCTACATGATAGTAGCAAGGATGGGGCTAGGGATGAGGTTGCTTTCACAACATGGCAACTTAAAGGTGAAGGTACATTTCCTGGACTTGCATTAGTATTGGTTGGTGATTTTCATTTTAGATAATCAGCAGCGAAAAAAATATTTCGGAAACCTGTTACAGTCCTAACAGCACCATGACTAGAGGCTTCCCACATTACCTTCTAAGCCCTTCCTTGTCTCTCATTCATAACATTGTAATGGCAACTATACTTGTTTTAGGAAGTTTTGAGATTTATATGAATTATGTGTGTGAGACTTCTGGAGGTGGGGCTATGTTGCAGCAGCAGCTATGTTTCTCTCTTCATTTCTGTTCCAGGTCAACTAGGAATACCAAAGTAGATCACCTAGAACCACATCAGGACTAGAACGACTTCAGGAACCCACCAAATCACCAGTGAGTGCAAACATGTGTGGTCTGTGGACAGAGAGGAGCCTAAGGAGAGACTGAGAAGCCGGTAACAGTCCAGCAGTTCACCAGTTGAGGCAACACCTCCAGTCTGTTTTACCAACTAAAAGACTGTTGAAAGGAGGAGAGGACTCCCCTAAGACTCACCAAATGCTACTGTGAGTCTCCACTGCTACTGCCATCAGAGGCTGGAGCAGCAGGGGGAGGCCCTGAGCTGACATCTGAGAATAGAGAACTGAGGAGGAAACTCAGGAGAAGAGCTACATATACATCTCAGTGGCCTAGTAGTGGGGCTGTATAGTGGGAGCCTTTCCATGTTTTTCTCCTGATGAGAAAATGGTGAATAATAATTGCCTCAGAACCTACAGACTATAAATGGGACTTGTTTAGAAACTCACAGGGGCCACCAGTGTTGCCTGGCTTGGCAGAGAAGCTCAATTGAGACTGGAGCTTTGGATTTTTGGGGTGTGAGTCTCTTTCTGCAACCACTGTGCTATCTCTCCCCAACCCTGCTTTACCTCTTGGTCAGCAGTGAGGGATTAAGATAACAAGCCTTATAGTTTAATAGCTCTGAGGCTCCCATAGCCTAGAGCGAAGAAAAAGAACAAAAGAGGTTTTAACAGCTACTGTGCTCCAACTCAGGGACTGAAATAATATTGAAACAAGTGTCAAGTTCCACAACTGTGAGCTCTTTTTTTAATTTTAATATTTATTTATTTATTCCCTTGTGTTTCTCTTCTTGTTTTTTCAATTGTTGTAGTTATTATTGTTGTTGTTATTGATGTCATCATTGTTGAATAGGACAGAGATAAATAGAGAGAGGAGGGGGAAAAAGAGAAGAGGAAAGAGAAACACTTGCAGAGCTCCTTCACTGCCTGTGAAGTGACTCTCCTGCAGGTGGGAAGCCAGGGGCTCAAACTGTATCCTTAAGCTAGTCCTTGTGCTTTGCACTATCTGTGCTTAACCTGCTGTGTTACTGCCCAACTCCCTTGTGAACTTTTTAAGTACCTTACTTAGACACAAGTCAATCAAGGCAAGTGTGATCTGTAATATGAAAAGTACTGAGAGAGGGACCTCATAACATACTATATAGAATGGTTAAACCAACAAGAAGAAATACTGGAGAAAAGAACTACGTCAAGAGTCCACTTAGAAGCCACCCCCCAAAAAAAGGTTGAAGCATAAAATAATGAGGTCAACATCCAAATACTAGTTAAGGAAATAATCACAGGAGTGATTAAAGAGTTTGAAAGATTTGTCATCAGAAATGCAGAAACAACAAATGATACTCTGGAAGAAAACGCTACTTATTTCAAGGTTATTAGAGAGCCAAAAGCTAAAATAGATGAGCTAAGAACACAACTAGATGAATAAACTAAAACAGTATAAGAACAAGGTAACAAAATAGATGAATTCCAGAAAACAGTAGAGGGCAGAGAGAATAGAATAAATGAGTCTGAAGACAGAAAGAGCAAGATGGAGGATGAATTAGAGACAATGAAGAAAGGAGTAAGAGATCTCAAAAAAGAGATTAAGAGATTCTGAAAACAACAACAGAGACTTATGGGATGAATTCAAAATAAATAATATGCACATCACTGGCTTACCAGAGGAAGAAAGAGAGGGAGGGGAAGAAAGCATTCTTCAGAACATAATAGCTGAAAACTTCTCTAGTCTAGACTACATCAAAGCCATAAAAGGTTCAAAAAGCCCAGAGGATCCAAATCAGAATTAACCCAGACTTAAAGACACCAAGACACATCTTATTTAGAATGGAAAGGAATAAGGATAAAGAAAGGATCCTGAAGGCTGCAAGAGAAAAACAAAGGTCACCTACAGAGGGAATCCCATAAGATTAGCAGCAGACTTCTCCAAACAAACACTACAAGCCAGAAGAGAATGTCAAGATATCTATAGAATGCTCAATGAGAAAGACTTTCAACCAAGACTACTGTATGTTGGTAGACTATCATTCAGACTAGATGGAGGCATAAAAACCTTCTCATATAAGCCACAGTTGAGACAATCAACTATCACCAAATCTGCCCTGAAAGAAGTTCTAAAAGATCTCCTATAAACTCTCAGGACCACCATAAGTATGCTATATATATGAATACTCTAAAAATCTACAATAGTGATATTAATATATCTTCAATCAAAGATATCAATAAATGGCAATGGCCTGAATTCTCCTACTAAAAGGCACAGAGTAAGAAGATGGATCAGGAAACACAACCCAACAATATCCTTTCTACAGGATATCCACCTAACTCAACAAGACAAACACAGACTCAGAGTGAAAGATGGAAAACTATCATATAAGCCAATGGCCCAACGAAAAGGGAAGGAACAGCTATTCTCATACCTGACATAATAGACTTTAAAATAAATAAAATTTAAAAGACATGGATGAACATTACTTAATACTCGGAGGATCAGTCAACCAAGAGAAATGATCAATTATTACCAAATATGCATCCAATGGGAAGCCATTTAAATGCATCAAACGTCTACTTAAAGAGCTGCAGCAATACTTTAACAGCAACACAGTCATAGTAGGGAACAACAACACCCCACTCCCTCTCTCTGACAGATCACCCAGGCAGAAAATCAACAAAGACATGAGGGAGCTAAATGAGAAAGATAAACTAGACCTATTGGACATTTTCAGTGTCATTCACACCAAGAAACTGAAATGTACATTCTACTCAAGTCCACATGGGTCATTCCCAAGGATAAACCATATGTTAGGTCATAAAGACAGCATCAGCAAATTCAAGAGCATTGAAATCATCACAAGCATCTTCACAGATCACAGTGGAATTAAACTAACACTTAACAATCAACAAAAGATTAGTAATAGTCACAAAATGTGAATGTTCAACAATACACTACTTAAAAACTACTGGGACACAGAGGAAATCATGGAAGAAATCAAAATATTTTGAGAGTTCAATGAAAATGAAGACAGAAGCTATAAAAATATTTGGGACACAGCTAAGGCAGTACTGAGAGGGAAGTTCATGGCCATACAAGCACACATTGGGAAACAAGAAAACACACAAATAACCTGATTGCACACATTAAGGACTTAGAAGAAGAAGGAGGAGGAGGAGGAGGAGGAGGAGGAGGAGGAGGAGGAGGAGGAGGATGAGGAGGAGGAGAAGAAGAAAAGAAGAAGAAGAAGAAGAAGAAGAAGAAGAAGAAGAAGAAGAAGAAGAAGAAGAAGATGATGAAGGAGAAGGAGAAGGAGAAGGAGAAGGAGAAGGAGAAGGAGAAGAAGAAACCATGGTCCATGAGAATGAGCAGTGGAGAAACCTCTAACCAAACTCACAAAACAAAATGGAGAAGACCCAAAAAATCAGATTGTAAATGGAAAGCAGATATCACAGCAGACATTGAAGAAATTCAATGTATCATGCAAGGATTCTATAAACAACTATATGCCACCAAGCTAGAGAAACTGGAAGAAATGGATGATTTCCAAGATACCTACAAACTTCCAAAATTAAAGAAAGGGCACTAGATAATATGAACAGGCCCATCAAAGTCGATGAAATTGAAACAGTTATTAAAAACCTTCTCAAGAATAAAATCCTTGGACCAGATTGTTTTACAAATGAATGATACAAAATCTTCACGGAAGAGTTCATTCATGCCTGTACTTTTAAAAGTCTTCCAGAATATTGAAGACACAGGAATACTACCTTACAGCTTCTATGAGCCAACATCAATCTGATTCCAAAAACAGACAGGGACACAACCAAAAAAGAAAACTACAGACCATTATCTCTGCTGAACAAAGATGCTAAAATATTGAACAAAATTCTAGCCAACTTGATATACTCGTATATTAAAAAGATTGTTCATCATAACCAAGTGGAGTTTACCCCAGGGATGCAAGGTTAGTTTAATATATGTAAATCAATCAACGTGATCCACCACATATACAAAAGAAAGACCAAAAGCCACATGCAATAGATGCAGAGAAAGACTTTGACAAAATCCAATATCCCTTTATGATCAAAACAAGACAAAATAGGAATAGATGGGAAATTCCTCAAGATAGTAGAGTCTATGTATAGCAAATCTACAGCCAAAATCATACTCAATGGTGAAAAACTGAAAACATTTCCAGGCAGATCATGTACTAGACAGGGCTGCCTACTATCACCATTACTATTCAACATAGTATTGGAAGTTCTTGCTGTAGCATTCATGCAGGAGCAAGGAATTAAAGGCATAGAGATTGGAAGAGAAGAAGTCAAAATATCCCTATTTGCAGATGACATGATAGTATACATAGACAAACCAAGGAAATCCAGCAAGAAGCTTTAGGAAATCATCAAGCAATACAGCAAGGTGTCAGGCTACAAAATTAACATTCAAAAGTCAGTGGCATTCCTCTATTCAAACACTATGTTAAAAGAAGAAAAAGTGATAAATCAATTCCTTTTACTACAGCAAGAACAACAACAACAACAAAAAATATCTAGGAATAAACCTAACCAAAGAAGTGAAAGACTTGTATACTAAAATTTATGAGTCACTACTCAAGGAAATTGAAAAAGACACAAAGAAGTGGAAAGATAATTCCATGATCATGGGTTGGAAGAATTATCATCATTAAAATGAATATACTAACCAGGGCCATATACAAATTTAATGCTATACCCATCAAGAATCCAAGCACATTTTGTAGGAGAATAGAAAAATTCTACAAATGTTTAGCTGGAACCAAAAAAGACCTAGAATTGTTAAAACAATCTTGAGAAGAAAGAACAGAACTGGAGGCATCACACTCCCCAATCTCAAATTGTATTATGGGGCCGTTATAATCAAAACTGCTTGGTAATGGAATATGAATAGACACACTGCCCTGTGGAATAGAACTGTGAACCCAGAAATAAGCCTCCACACAATGGACATCTAATCTTTGACAAAGGTGCCAGACTATTAAAAGGGGAAAGTAGAGTCTCTTCAACAAATGGTGTTGGAAAAATGGGTTGAAACATGCAGAGGAATGAATGTGAACCACCAAACACAAAATTAAATTCTAAATGGATCAGGGGCTTGGATGTTAGACCAGAAACTATCAGATACTTAGAGGAAAACATTGGAAGAACTCTTTACCGCATAAATTTTAAAGACATCTTCAATGAAATGAATCCAGGTACAAAGTCGACCAAAGCAAGTATACACCTATCGGACTTCATCAAATTAAAAATCTTCTGCACAGCAAAAGAAACCAATACGCAAACCAAGAGATCCCTCACAGAATGGGAGAAGATCATCACATGCCGTGCATCAAATAGGAGGATAATAACCAAAATATATAAAGAGCTTACCAGCCTCAAACACAAGAAAACAAATGACACCATACAAAAATGGGGAGAGGACATGGACAGAATATTGACCACAGAAGAGATCCAAAAGGATGAGAAACACATGAAAAAATGCTCCAAGTCTTTGAATGGCAGAGAAATGCAAATAAAGACTACCATTAGATCCCACTTCACTCCTATGAAAATGTCATACTTCAGAAAAGGTAGCAGCAACAAATGCTACATAGGTTGTGGGGTCAAAAGAACCTTCCAACACTGCTGGTGGGAATGTAAATTGGTCCAACCTATTTGGAAAACACTCTGGAGAACTTTCAGAAGGCTAGAAACGGACCTATCCTATGATCCTGCAGTTCCTTTCCTGCAGATAAATCCTAAGGAACCCAACATGCACATCCAAAAATATGTGTGCATACCTATGTTCAGGCAGAAGCTGAAAAACAAGATCAGAAAACACAAGTAGAACCTGAACTGGAATTGGCGTATTTCACCAAAATAAAAGACTCTGTGGTACAGTGTTGGCTGAGTACAGGTCCAAAAGGGATGACAGACAACCTAATGGGTATTGTACTGTTATGTGGAAAACTGAGAAATGTTATGCATGTAAAAACTATTGTATTTACTGTTGAATGTAAAATATTAACCACCCAATAAAGAAATAAAACAACAAATTATGTGGGTGAGATACTTTTATCTATTATATATATATATATATATATATATATATTCCCTTTTTATTGCCCTTGTTTTATTGTTGCAGTTATTATTGTCATTATTGATGTCTTTGTTGTTGAGTAGGACAGAGAGAAATGGAGAGAGGAAGGGAAGACAGAGAGGGGGAGAGAATGACAGACACCTGGAGTCCTGCTTCACTGCTTGTGAATCGACTCCCCTGAAGGTGGGGATCCGGGGGCTTGAACCAGGATCCTTATGCCAGTCCTTTTGCTTTGAGCCAAGTGTGCTCAGCCTGCTGCACTACTTCCCAACTCCCAGTGAGATACTTTTATACTATACTTTTCTCCTGACCTTGGCTCAGACCTTCAGATTTTTAGCCCTTCTGACCATTTTGTCTGAAGAAGTCACTTAGAAACAAGCATTTCTTTGCCCATGGGGCGCTCGTCACTTAAGACAGGTCAATAACTGAAGGATGACAATTCAGAACTGTAAGAAAGAGAAACAAGTAGATGGTCAATATTACCTTTGCAATACCTTTCTCCAGATTGCCACTTTTATCTGTTGCAGACAAGAAGTCCTTAAAAAAATTCATTTTTACTTTGTCATTTTCAATTGTAAGGATACCGATTCCTTGGAAAGTAAATTCAACTTTCTTTCGTGTGCAGATTGATCGTGATAAGAGCTGCACAGTTTCTTTAATGCATCCTTCGACTGTGTCCCTTCTATAATGCCCCGCTATGGCAACCGTGATAAAATTCAGTGGTTCAACGGGGATATCCCCTGGAAGAGAAAAAGACAGTTGTGTGGGGGAAAGACAGTGAGCGGATGGCAGATACTCAGAAGTAACTGTCTCTCTTTAAATGGGAAAGGTTGAGCCAGTAGAGCTACTTACTAGCTGTGTGGATCTTAGTTTGTTGTAGTCCATGCAGCTGCAATAGCTTCTCTGACATGATAAAGATCGGTATCTGGATAAAGCTAAACCTGTTCCCAACATATAGTTTTTGCCTCATAAAAGTAAATGTCCCAAAATCAGGTAAGTAGACCCCCTAGAAACAAAGCAAAAAGAAGGTGGGAAGAAAATAACCACATGCTGACTTCACTGAAGGGATGATAAAGAAGAATCCTGAGAGAATTTTAGACTCAAATTTTCAAATGATTTTTGCATAAAATATAACCACTTTAAGAGCTATGATACCTTTTTTCACATTTTAAAATTTCTTTATTGGGGAATTACTGTTTTACATTCAACAGATTCAATAAATTCAATAGTTTGTATATGCATAACATTTCCCAGTTTTCCATGTAACAATACAGCCCCCACTAAGTCCTCTGTCATCCTTCTTGTATCTGCATTCTCCCCTCCCTCCCACCCTAGAGTCTTTTACGTTGGTGCAATACGCAAATTCCAGTTCAGGTTCTACATGTGTTTTCTTTTCTGATCTTGATTTTCAACTTCTACCTAAGAGCGGGATCATCCCATATTCATCCTTCTGTTTCTGATTTATTTCACTTAACATGAATTTTTCCAGGTCCATCCAAGATCGGCTAGTAATGGTGAAGTCACCATTTTTAACAGCAGAGTAGTATTCCATTGTGTAGATATACCACACTTGCTAGCCACTCATCTGTTGTTGGACACCTGGGTTGCTTCCAGGTTTTGGCTATTACAAATTGTGCTGCCAAGAACATATGTGTACACAGATTTTTTGGATGGGTGTGTTGGCTTCCTTAGGATATATCCCCAGGGGAGGAATTGCAGGATCATAGAGTAGGTCCATTTCTAGTTCAAAGGCTAAGATATTAAGACAAAATATAGGGATGCCATAGTTGCATATATATATATATATATATATATATATAGAGAGAGAGAGAGAGAGAGAGAGAGAAACAGAGACAGAGAGAGGTGAGAGAGCATGATACCAGAGCACCAATCCAGCACAGTCAGTGCCAGGCTTCAATCTCAAGACCTCAGGCATGTGTGCAGGGTTGGTGCTCCACTGCCAAGTCACCTTCCGAAGTCCTACCTTTTGCAGCCTCAGCTGTCGTAGAATAAAGTCAGAAACGTGGCTCCATATCATAGAGACTTCTGAAATTCAAAGAAAACAAAAACAGAATTTGATTTATGTAAGTGTCCCTGTCACTGTCCAAAGGCAAATGCAAAAGACTCCCTCAAATAGCAAGTCATTCTCAGCTAGGAACAGACAGAAATAAGGTCCTTCCTGAAAGTCAGTTTCCCTGATTGTTTAACTTTACCCCTGGTAAGCTCTGTAAACATGTAAGAAATAGTACATCATGATGTGTGCTTGAAGAAAATCTTTCTGGAGTAAAGCAAACTGCTCAATTCATTGGAATATTCCCTCCACCCCCAAACTACTACCCAAGACAGAGATACCACAGTCTTTCACTTCCAGTATGTGGAGGTTATACACAGTTCTTTCTGATGTCCTAGGAAGGAAGCACAGGTTGTTCAAGGAGAACTAGTAATTGCTCTTATGGATATTGGAGACAAACTGGGTGGTGGAAACTTACCCCAAAACATGTGCTATGGTAAGCCAAGTACTAAAGGTAAGTAAGTCAAAGACTAAGATTTTGCCCTATCCTCTCTACCATGCTCTAAATCATGGCTAATCAATGTACTAAAACTGATCAGGGGATGTGAGGGTGATCTGGTTGTGACAGTTGTCACCCCATTGATTTCCAGGTTGATTTGGCTGATCTGGCTGGCTAGGCGGGTGTCCCCTTCCTCCGTCACCACTCCATGTGTGATCCTCCAGAAGCCTTGCACTTGGTTGAAGACTGACGGCCTACCGAGTAGAGGTCACCAGTCTTTGGTTGAGGGTATATTAGTAGCTGTGCTCCCCTGCTAGAACCTGATCAGATATTTCCTCTATCCTGTCATATTTTCATCACCAAAATAATTCTCCTCCTGGAAGCTAAGCACAAAGGAGATACTCCAACCTAGTCCAACTTGTACCCTCCAAGTTAAAATTTTCATCATGATCAAATATACACAGGAATAAAATAGAATCTCACTATCTGGATATAGGGGAGCTCTTTCCAAGTTAGTGTGTCAAAACTATTGTCTTTATTTTTAAAATTTTTTTTTATTTCAGAGAGGATTAATTAACAAAACCATAGGGTAGGAGGGGTACAACTCCACACAATTCCCACCACCCAAATTGCAGTGAGTACCTCCCTAACACTTCCTCTCCACTATTCAAAACTATTGTCTTTCATGTGACAGGTAGCTCAGATTTCAGGAAAAACATCTATTCAAAAAGGAAATGACCTAGTTGGGACCCAGAGAAATGATATTCCTTGCAACCAAATGCAAGTAGAAAGGTTTGTGAAAGCTAAATTGGAAATGGAAGAGTCATGTTTCTTCATCTAGGTATTATACCAACACACTGTGTGGTTTTGCTTTTAAGAATCTAATAGATGTTCTAATAAGATCAGCATTAAATTCCTTTGACCTGGTATTTCCTACTTCTCATTGAAGACAGAGAACACATGCACAGTATTCACTCTAAAAAGTTTTTATTTTTTTATATTTATTTAATTTATTTATTCCCTTTTGTTGTCCTTGTTGTTTTATTGTTGTAGTTATTATTGTTGTTGTCGTTGTTGGATAGGACAGAGAGAAATGGAGAGAGGAGGGGAAGACAGAGAGGAGGAGAGAAAGATAGACACCTGCAGACCTGCTTCACCACCTGTGAAGCGACTCCCCTGCAGGTGGGGAGCCAGGGTTCGAACCGGGATCCTTATGCCGGTCTTTGTGCTTTGCACCACCTGCACTTAACCTGCTGCACTACAGCCCGACTCCCTAAGAAGTTTTTCTTTTTCTTTCTTTTTTTTTTTTTTTTCCTGCAGGGCTATTGGAGCTTAGTGTTTGCACTATGAACCTTTTCTCTCTCTTTTTTATTTTATTTTTTTTTGGATAGGACAGACAGAAATTGAGAGGAGGAGAAAATAGTGCAGAGAAGAGAAAGACAGGCACCTGCAGACCTGCTTCACCACTTGTGAATCAAATCCCCTGCTTGTGGGGAATCAGGGGTTTGAAAGAGGATCATTGTGCAGCTCCTTGCAGTTTGCACTATGTGCACATAAGCCGGTGGGCTACCACCTGGCCCCCTCTAGAAAAGTTTCAGGCGTCTGCAATTCAGTTGGACTAGACTTGGAAACCTTACAGACTCTTGATTTTGCACTGCTTTTTCTGATGCCCCAATATGTCAGTGTGTCAGGGAACTGGAATTTATTTTACATGTGTTTAAAAATATGACTTTTATATTTAAAAATACTTCTCTGCCCTTCAACCAGTGAGGCTTTTTCAGGAGTCACTAACACTGTTACCTTGCCAACAAGCTCACTGGATCTGTACCCACTGTGCCCTGGCGATGAGGGCTTGTGGCATCAAAGGTTGGCTTTGTGGCACCATTCTCTCTTGGGAATCCCTGTGTCTCTCTGCCATTTCTTCTCAGTTCCCTTAGCAGGTTCACTTGCTCAGTATTGCACTTGTTGAGGTCTAGCTCCACATTCTCTTTTTTCCCTCCATGCCCCCTGCTTACATCATGCCCAGGGCCTTGCGAACCATCACTATGCAGATCACTGCCAAAGGCAAATTCAGAAGCCTAGGTTCCCTCCCTCCAACCCCCTACCGCCAACTCACACACAATCACCTTTTTGATCCTGTGCATGTGACTTCCTACCTGAATATCCCACAATCAATATGCTTGGACTGGAGAAATAAATAGCACAATGGTTATAGAAAAAGACTCATGCCTGAAGCTCTGAGGTCCCAGGTTCAATCCCCAGTGCAACTATAAGCCTGCGAAGCCCAGTGCTCTGGGGAAAACCACACACAGCTCACTCAAACCCAGAATCAAGCTTCCTTTAAATATTGTCTTTGAGTCAGGCTTTTTGCTCTTGACAAAGAGCATCATCACTTGATTTACTTGCATAGACCCAAACTCAAAAGCTGCTTGGGAAGTTCCTTTCTGCTATATCCTGTCATTTACTCCATCACCACAACCAATAGATTTTCATGTCCCACAGGCCTTTAACTCTGTCCACTCTCTACACTTCATTCTACCAATTCAGGCCAAGTCACCATTCATTCTCTCTTAGATAACTCTGAAAGGAAACAGTTGTTCTATGTTAAGTCATCCATTGTTGCCTGAGTGGTCCACATGCTTTTCTATTGCATGGCCTTTTCATTTTCCTGATTAAAGTTTAAAACAGGGGGGTGCGGATAGGGAGGAAAAGAAATAGTAGAGAGAAAGAGACAGAACCAGAGAACTATTCTGGCACATAGAATGCCATGGAATTATTATCAAGACCTCATGCTTAAAAATCTAACAACCTGGGTCAGCAAAATGCTCCCTTGGACACTGAAGTGCTTTGCCATGTGTGCTATCCAGGGTTAATCCCAGCCTCCAACTCCTTAAATGAAATTTTGTTCTTGTGAGCTTTTGCACTCTCTGTGCAAACAAATAACAAATATATGAAACAACATCCAACATCTTATCCACTGTGCCACCACCTGACCTCCACTTAATTCTCCACACTACCACCTGAGCCAGTGTTTCCCAGCACAGATCTTGGGGGGTCACTCCTCTTCTACCCCCTCATTAGGATTATCCTCAATGCCAACCTATGTGATTTGACTGACAGTGCCCCAAATAACCTGACTTTTTCCTCTCATTAAACAGACACTTTGGCTGGGTGTCATGCACCCAGTTAAGTGCACATCATTTTTTTTGTGCAAGGACCTGAGTTTGAGTCCGGGATCCCCACCTGTAGTGGGGATGTTTCACAAGCACTGTAGCAGTCCTGCACGTGTCTATCTTTCTCTCTCCCTACTCTCTAATTTCTTCTGTCCTATTAAAAAAGAAAAGGAAAATATGGCTGCCAGGAGTGCTGACTTTGTATTACCAACACAACACCCCAAAAATAAGCTTGGTGGGAAAAAAATCACATACTTACATGCCCAGTCAGACAGCAGCCATAGTGTTGTCTTTCACCTCCTTCCACAAAGTGTCCACCCACCCTCAGTCAAGTGTGTTTGTTCTCCTTGTTCCCTCTACCAAAGAAAATCCTCCCCTCCTGCTCCACTAATCCTTATTCTCACTTCACATCCCCCCCCCTTCTTTAGTCAGCCTTGAAACATACCCCACCCTCGCCCTCTGTAAAAATCTTCCTTGTAGTTCAGGTCCTGGAACATGATGGCAGAGTACCTAGTGGGGGTTGTATTGTTATGTGGAAAACTTGAGAAATGTTATTCATCTACAAACTATTGTACTTACTGTTAACAGGAATACATTAATCCCCCAATAAGGAAATTAAAAAATTATTCCTTGTAACCATACAAATTATGACTCACACTCACTGTACATGTGTGTTTACATCTGTGTTTACTGAGTTTTGTTTATCTCTCCCCACTAGGTTATAAATTCAAAAAATGTTTGACTTTGATGAGTAACCCAGTACCCAGCACATAGCCATACACTTGGTGGTGCTGGGCAATGTCCACCTTTATGACCTGGGACTTGGCATCCAGGCTGACCTTTGTCACATACTGGTCTCCCCAGCAATGTCCACCTTTATTACCTGGTGACTGGCAGTCAGGGTGGCCTTTGTGACATACTCATCTCCCAGGCAACCTGACCTCTAGCCACACCAAGTCACAGTATGGGCTCTCCAAATGGCTTGATGAAAGGACAACTACCAAAAATTAGAAAGAAATCAAGAAAAAAATGGAGAAATTTGCCCAGACATAGATTTCTTAAGATGCAGAAGATCGGGAGTTGGGCAATAGCGCAGTGGGTTGAAGGGGTGAAGCAGGCCTGCTGCAGGTGTCAACTTTCTCCTCTCTTCCTTTCTCTCTGTCTTATACAACAACTATGACAATAATAGCAACAACAACAATAATAATAAAACAACAAGGGCAACAAAAGGAAATAAGTAAATAAATACTTTAAAAATATCTTTTTTAAAAAGATCATTACCTGTGATGTTTCATTTCAGAATTTGTTTGGGGGGAAAAATCAACTGGTGTTTTGTAAGAAATGTTTTAACTATAATTTAATGGAAATGTGAAAACTGGGAAAGTAATTAAATGTCACACAGAGGACGACGACTAACAGTGACAGCAGAATAAAGTTCTTATAAAAATATGGAAGTAGAACAGATGCCAAGGAAGAGAAAGAAGAGATGCCTCTCCCTGGTTTATCTCAAATCATTTAGTGAGACTCTGGACAAGAGCCCCAATGACATAATGATAATGGTGGTGACATTCCTGAGGCACCTGTTTTGCCAAGAGCTCAGCGCCCCCTTGGGGTTCTCTTTCAAACAAGCCTAGAAAGTCTTCTAGGAGATGCTGCTCTGGTCCTCTCCCAAACATTAAGTCACTATTTTCATATTCACCCCTGGCTTACTTTCCAACAGAGGGGCAGAGAACGTGCAAGAGCGAAACTGAAGAGATACCTGCAGCACTGCTCCACTGCTCCTAAAGATCTCCACCCTCTGAAGGTGGGAACTGGGGGCTTGAACCTGGGCCTCCTCACCCCAGTTTCTTAACACAGCCCCAGGAACCAGGGATGCCACTGGCTGTCTAGTCCTGGCCAGGAAGCCTGGAGGTGGCTGTGTTGAGTGGCATTTATTCGGCACAGACTTGGTGTCAGTAAAACAGATCATATCAGAGTTTGGGGCACCCCAGGCTTTCAGGGTGTAAGTTCCCCCTCCAGGGCCCCCAGCCCTGCCAGCCTGCCCAGGAAGAGAGGCACAGAGGGATGGGTGGGTCCTTACCATCCCAGCTCAGTCGAGCTAGGGTGTGCAGCTTGTTGTTACTCATGTGCTGTTGCCAGACCGTCAACTCTTCTGCTGTGGCGCCCATGGCCCCGAAAGGGCCGAGGCCAGTCCTGTCTGCTGGGCGCATGGTTCCCCCCGCCCCACCGAAGGAGGTGGGCGGTGGGACTCGCCCACCAAGGCAGGCACTGGGGTTGTCCGACTTCTGACTGTGCCTCGAAATTACACTATCTTTGAGTGATCAAATTGATTTTTTTAAATATATATGCAAAGGCTCTTCCTTGCTTCCCCTCAAAGCCCCTTGAGCTAAGTATTTAGGGAAAGAGAGCCAGAAGGGCAGTGCCACAGCTGAGCCTGGTTCCTACCCTCCTGCTTTCCAGGGATTCAGAGAGAATATGCAGGGCAACCTGGTGGAGGGGCGTGGCCAGGGAAGCAAGCAACAAAGGCTCAGAGGTCATCATCTGGGCCCCAAGCCCCACCCCATTGCCAGAATGCTGCAACCCTATCTGCTCCACAGGCTGTCACTCTGGCTCTCTTTGTTGCCTTTTTTTCCCTTTCATATTGTTTTTTTTATTTTTATTTTGTAAATTTATTTATTGGGGGATTAATGTTTTACATTCCACAGTAAATACAATAGTTTGTACATGCATAACATTTCTCAGTTTTGCACATAACAATACAACCCACACTAGGTCCTCTTGTCATCCTTTTCCAGGACCTGTACTCTACCACCCACCCACCCCAGAATCTTTTACTTTGGTGCAATACACCAACTCCAGTTTAGGTTGACTTTTTTTTTTTAATGTTTTTCTCTTAAATTAAAAAATGAGTTTACAGCTGGATGAACTTTTTTCACTATTATAATTATCAGTGATCTGATAGTGGCTGACAAGATAAGATGTTAAGATTACAAGGGAATAGCTGCACATTTCACCCATCACCAGAGTTATGTGACACCCTACCCCCACACCAAAATAACCATAGTTCTCACAAAGTTTATTTGTTTTTTTCCTTTTTTCTTCTGGGGTTATGCTGGGGCTCAGTGCCTCCACCAGGAATCTACCAGTCCTGGAGGTTTTTTGTGTTTTTTTTTCCTCCTTTTTGTTGCCCTTGTTGTTTTAATATTGTTGATGTTATTGTTGTTATTGACATTGTTGTTGGATAGGTTAGAGAGAAATGGAGAGAGTAAGGGAAGACAGAGAGAGGGAGAGAAAGATAGACATCTGCTGACATGCTTCACCACTTGTCAAGCAACCCCCTGTAGGTGACTAGCCCGGGGTTAAAACCAGGATCCTTACACTGGTCCTTGTGTTTCTCGCCATGTGCGCTGGGGCGCTACCACCCGACCCACCTCACAAAGTCTTAGAGACAATTTGACTCCTCTTCCCACCCACCCTGTTCATCTCTCTCCTCCTTTCTTCATTCTCCTTCATTATTCATATTTTCTCCTCCTCTTTTCCCTTTTCCTTCCGTCCCTCCCCCCACTCCTTTCCATAGTTTGTGTTTCAACCCTCTATATTCCACACATGAACAAAACCAAATGGCAGCTGCCTTTCACTCCCTTATTTCACTCAGCATCATCACCTCCAATGGTCTTTGTTTTTAAATTACAAAGCAGTATTTGTCTCATCACATTTGCAACTTCTTTATCCAGTTGGCCCTCCATTCCCTTACCAGCCCCACCATCCTGCACTGTTGCTTTTTTACACTCTTCACTGCTAGCTGTGAATTCTCACACATTAAACACAGTCAAGTAAACCTAGCCTAAAGCAAGAATTAGAAATTCATCAGTGATAGAAACAGCTGCTCCAGGGAGCTGGGCGGTATAGCTGCGGTTTAAGCACACAGGACACAAAACTCAAGGGCCAGAGTAAGGATCCCGATTCGAGTCCGGCTCCCCACCTGTGGGAGGTCGCTTCACAAGTGGTGAAGCAGGTCTCCAGGTGTCTATCTTTCTGTCCTACTCTCTGTATTCCTCTCCTCCCTCCATTTTTCTCTGTCCTATCCAACAACAACAACAGCTATGGCAACAAAAACAACTATAATAAGCCCAACAACAAGGGCAACAAAATGGGAAAAATAGCCTCCAGGAACAGAGGATTCGAACTGCAGGCACTGAGCCCTGGAGAAGAGAAAAGAAAAGAAACAGCTGCTCCATCCTGCTCCCCAACAGAGACTAGGGACTAGCTGGACTCTACTCAGAGTGTAGACCACACAGCCTTCAGTGCACAGCAAAGCGAGGGCACCCTGGCTATTCCCCTGCCAACAATCTGCTCTGAAAAAAACAGGAGAAAAGTTCAGTGGGAAAAGTGCCAAACTTATATGCCAGGTGGTACAAAGATAACTGCTAGGTTTGGTCCCTGACACAAGTATATTATCCAAACTTGTATCAGTCTTTGAGGACAGATACACAAAAGTGTTGACTGTGGTTGTTTGGGGACCATGTGACATTGTATGTGAAGGGGGAGGAAGAGTTCAGGGAACTATTTTGCTCATTTTTCTCTCTTATTTACTGATCACCAAGAGTATGGATTACTTTTCAAGTGGTCCAAGTGTTGGCCAAGGTAAGAAACACACAGAGTGAAGTGCAGGGAGAGTATAGGGAATTAAGCAAACACAGACAGAAATGAACTGGGTCAGAGTTTTCTAAGCTGTCTCAATGCACATATGCTTTTCTGCAAGCTCTGATGTGCCTTGCAAAACCCACATGACAGTCACTTTTTCATTCAGACCCCTCAGCAGCCACACAACCCAAAGACTCACACTCTGAATAAGGACAGCCTGGGGATGTATCTGAAAGAGAAGACATTTACAATTCCCTCACTTTTGTATTATTCAAAACCTGTCAGAAAGTTAACCCATGTCTACTGAGCATATATTAGCTTTTGCCAGGCACTTGTCTGGCTGCTAAGAGACATGAGGTGAGATGGTGGGACAGAGAGAGAACCCTCCCTGCAAGAGGTATAAAATTCATTTATTCCCATTTAACACATATTTATTGAAGAAAAAAAATACTATAATGTAGGAAAAAATGGGAGCACTTAATATCTCAAGGAGTGGTGGGTAAAGCAGGGGAGCACAGGGCCTGCAAACATGAGGTCCTGAAGTCAATGACCCAGAACAGTGACCTTTCTCTCTCATTAATAAATAAATCTTTAAAAAAAAAGGTGGGGAATGTGAGAGAAAGGCATTGGCACATACAGTAGAATGCACACATTGATATGCACAAGAACCCAAGTTCAAGCCCCCAGTCCTTACCTGCAGGAGAATGTAAAGCTTTCTTTTAAAAAAAAATATCTTGGGTGGGGTAAATAGCATAATGGTTATGCAAAGAGACTCTCAAACCTGAGCCTCCAAAGTCCCAGGTTCATTCTCCACACCACCTTAAACCAGACCTGAGCAGCACTCTAGTGAAAAATAAATAAGTAAAAATTCTCTTCAATATTAGCTATTTTAATGTAAATGTCTTGTCATTCTTTCATGTTAAAATATTTCCAGGATCAATAAATATGTTTTATGTAGCATGTATTTATTAATGAACATCAAATAATATAGCTTTATGAACTTCTGCATTATATTAATCCTTGCATATTAAATTAGTGTATATAGTTCACAGAAATACATTTAATTAAACTATTTCATGTATGGGGTAGAACTTGCTTTCAAACTACCTATCAGGAAGTAGCTCTTATAACTACCCTTTCCTTTGGTGTCCTTCATGGTCTGGTCTTCTAGTAAAGATCTATTCTAAGCATAATGGTTATGCAAAGAGACTCTCATGCCTGAGTCTTCAAAGTCCCAGGTTCAGTCCCCCATACCACCATAAACTAGAGCTGAGCAGGGCTCTGGTTAAATAAATACATAAAGAAAACAAAAAAAGCAAAAAGATCTATTCTAAATTTGTTTCAACTGCATTTGTTTCAGCTGATCAGGTGATAAGAATATATATGTTGAGAGTCGGGCAGTAGCTCAGCGGGTTAAGTGCACGTGGCGCAAAGCACAAAGACTAGGGTAAGGATCCCGGTTTGAGCCACTGGCTCCCACCTGTAGGGGAGTTGCTTCTCAGGCGGTGAAGCAGGTCTGCAGGTGTCAAACATCTTTCTCTCCCCCTCTGTCTTTCCCTCCTCTCTCCATATCTCTCTGTCCTATCCAACAACAATGATATCAATAACAATAATAATAGCCACAATGACGATAAAACAAGGGGGGAAATTTAAAAAAAAGAATATATATGTTGAGAAACATATTTGGTGAATTGGTTTTCCTTTCTCACTCTTTCAACTCATTGATAATTGAAAATAGATAACATCTTAGAGACGAGTTATCAAGACTAAATCAATGGTGGTATATTTGTAGGACTTCAAAATGAGACATACTTTTCAAAACCCAGAAACTTCTTGCTTTGTTTTACCTAGTAAATAAAGTACAACATTGTCAATAAAACCAGTATGTTTTGAATCACTTTGTAAAACAATAACAGTAAGAACAAAAACACCGCCACCAACAAAAGCTAAACAATGAATTGAACCATTGTTAAATTCATTTGTTTTGAATGTTCCAAAAAATGCTATGAGTTTTGAGTTTCCAAAATATGTTATGACTTTCTATATTAAAATACAATGATGAATGTTCTTTATTCTAAATTACTAACTCTATTAGGGATGGAATCTCTTCTGTCCTCATTAAGAGTAAATGCAAATTATAAGAACATGACTTCTATTTGATGACAGCAGAAATTGAGAGGTGATACAGGGATAGAAAGGAGAGACAGAGAGAAAACTGCTGCCCTCGTGAAGCATTCCCCCTTCAGGGGAACCAGGGGCTTGAACCCAGGTCCTTGTGCACTGTACTGTATGCTCTTATCCAGGTGCACCGCTTGGCCCTATGATTCACACTTGTTGCTTAATTGGTAGGATACCAGTCACCAATCAAGAGAAAATGAATGGCTATGTGTATGTGCCCAAATAAAATTGTGTGTGTGTGTGTGTGTGTGTGTGTAAAAAGTGGTCTGGGGTGGTAAAATCATTGCATGAGAGCCAGTTTTTTTTTTTTTTTAAATAGAGGCAGAGGGAGAGGGAGAGAGAGACAGACAGACACACCACAGCACCAAATCTTCCTTCAAATTAGTGGGGGCCAGGTTTGAACATGGGTGCACACTTGGCAAAGCAGGAGACTACCGTGAGCTATTTTTGAAAAAATAAATGAATAAGTAAATAAATAAATAAAAATAACTTGTTTTATTGAATAGAGATAGAGAGGAATAGAGACAGAGGCACCTGTCGGAACATGTGGAAACTGGGGTGCTTAAATTTTTTTACATTGTAATGTGCGTGCCCTTAATGTTCAGGGCTCCAGCAGGCTGGGCTAGCTTCACGGTGGTAGACAGAGATGACCAGAGACACACGGCTGGGCAGAGAAGCTTTATTCACGAGCGGGCAAACATGTGCTCTCCTGTCTTTCTGCTCTGGTGGCAGAGAGAGACCCTTAAACTAATCACCACTCAGATCTGTCCTGCATCCTCCCCCAGCGGTTCTGCCAGAACTCGGGAACTACATAGCATAGGGGGCGGGGAGAAAGGGCCCACAAATCTAGCAAGGGCCAAACCAATTCTCCTGGTGTGGGGAAGGAGACCAAACCAAGATGAAACATACCAACAGTGCTTACTTGGCCAGGTGCACCACACTTCCGCCTCCCCCCCAATTGAGAACTATTTCACCACCCACCTTCCTACTTTTTAAAAACAATTACGGGAGTCCTAGGTGGTAGTGCAGTGGGTTAGGTGCACATGGTGTGAAGCACAGGGACCAGCATTAAGGATCCCAGTTTAAGTCCCTGGCTCACCACCTGAAGGAGGGGGTTATTTCACATGTGGTGAAGCAGGTCTGAAGGTCTCTCTCTCTCTCTCTCTCTCTCTCTCTCTCTCCATCTTCCTCTCCGCTGATTTATCTCTATCCTATCCAACAGCAATAACAACAAGGGCAACAAAATGGGAAAAATGGCCCCCAGGAGCAGTGGATTCATTGATCAGGCACGGGCCCCTGGGACAACCATGGAGGCCAAAAAGAAAAAAAAACTTACACAAATGAGAGAAAGGGAAATAATCAGAGTGTTCCTCTGGCACAAGCGAAGCTGGACACTGAACTCAGAATCTCATGCTTTGGATTATAATGTTTTAACCATTGCCTGTCTTCAGGACCATAAAAATTTATTTTCTGAAAAGGAAGACAGAGACAGAACCAGAGTTCTGGCATTTTAAAGTCAGGAATCAAACTTATTTATTTTTTCTTTTATATTACATTTGTTATGATTGGTTAAAGACAGAATACAGAGAGGGAGGGAAGAAGGGAGAGAGGGAGAGAGAGAGAGAGAAGAGAGACCTGAGATACTGCTTTACTACTCCTCAAGCTTCCCTGCTGCATGTGAGGACTGGGGGATTGAACTGGAGTTCTAGCACATGGTACTATGCATGCTGAACCAGGTGCTCCACAGCCCAGCCCCCCAGAAAGCAAATTTCTTAAGTCCAGAGTTAGAGCACAGTGCCACCTTATGCACTGTGAAGCCCCCTTAAATGATTCTTGTTCAGCTCTCCTGAGACTTGAACTGATACAAAGACTCAGTGTATCAGCTGCAAGCTAAATGAAGGAGCTTCTGAAAGGTGGGAAGATGGTGTGCCAGGAAGATGTGGAGGGAAATTACTTCTAGCTGAGATGACCCACCGGAATGCTAAGCCAGTCACTTCAGGCTTCATTTAAAAGGTGTAGTGATTCCTGAAAACCCTGGGATAAGAGGGTTAACACTTAACACTCACAGACAAATTCTTCAATTCTTTAGCATTGCATTAAAATGGACTTTGCATTTCATTGGCATGGAACAAATACTTTATATGACAGTGACACTCAGAGGAATTTCTAAGAGAGATGAAGTGGCATCAAACACCTGAAAGATTAAGTATTCTAAGTATTGCTATAGTGAAAACTGATTATGACTTTTTTATTTTCCTTTTTGCCATCAGGGTTATAACCAAGGCACAGTACCTGAAGACTCCACCATTTACAGAAGCCATTATTATTATTCTCCTTATAATTATTTTTAATTATTTTATTTATTTTATGGAGACAAGGAGAAAAAGAAAGATACTATAGCACTGTCTACCACTGATAAAGCTTCCCTGGGTCCTGTAGATGGTCCCATGTGGGACCTAGGACTTGAACACGAGTCCTCATGCATGGTAATGTGTGCACTCAGAAGAAGCCACCTGCCAGCCCCTTACTACCTTTGGGTGGACAAAACACAAAGGATTTGATTCAAGTGAAGAAGGGTCAGTTATATAATGTGACCAATGAGGGTGTTGTGAGATGAAGATTTGGTTAGGGTTTGGGCACTGGAGCTGTGGCATCCATAGACACCAATTAGCGTTTGAAAAGTTAGACGTCATCAGCCCTGCAGAGCAGTTAGGCCATGGGATGTGCAAACCTGAGGCAGCTACAAACTTGGCATGCTAAGATGCTGTACTTCTTGTGGGGATGCCTCTTCTTGGGCATAGACTCCTGGCTTACCTGTCCTGCTGTACACCAGATGCAGGGTTCTAGGAGAATGTTCCATGGCAGCAGGAGTGAGCCTACAGGACTAACTCGGCGTCCGGTGATAGTGCAGTGACAAGAGATGACCCGGGACTCGTGTCTGATAACAATCCGTTTATTCAACAGCAAAGCAGGGTTTATAAGGGGTCGTAGGAGGAAGTAAGTTATCTATTCCATATATAGTTTGGGAGAATAGGGGCAAAGAGAGGTAATGGGTTGGGAAAAGATCAGAGCATTCCTAGTAAATGTTGAGCAAGGAGTTTAATTGATCAAAGGAATGAGGAAATTAAGGTTATCAATAACTAGCAGACAGAGAGGGGTATTAAGGGCAAAGAGAAGATAGATCATGTAAGTTTAAAGGGAGTGGAGGAGTAAGGAAAATGATCCTAGTTATTGTTTGATGGAGCTGAACAATAATATATGGGATATGTGATCAAGGAAAATTAACTTCCATTTACCTCTGAGTAAACAAACCACTTGGTTTGGAAACAAGGAAATGGGCTATGTGCAGAGTCTTTGTGAGGCAGAGCGACTGACAGAGGGGACATTTCCTGGTGGTCGTTTTCCTCCATGCTCAATCTCAGGTAGAGAGAGACTAATAGGAAGGTCATGCCATCCAGGCACCATTTTTCAATAGGAGGTCCTACACCATGCTCAACCAAATCCTCACAATTCCCCTACACTTAAGATATATACATTTACTCCTACACTGGATCATCAGGTAATTTCATTTTTATTAAAGGATCCTCCAGTCTTCCAAAGGTGCTGCAGAGTTTACATTCCCACAATCAGTGTAATAGAGTCTCTTTGTCTCCACAACTTTACCCAACATTTGTCATTTCCTGTTTTGTTGATGTAGGTCATTCTCCAGGTTTAATGTGAAATCTCAGTGTAGATTTTAGTTTGTGTGTGATCAATATTGGGTCACAGGAAATTAGAGGATATAGTTCTACACCACACCCACCACCAAAGTTCTGTGTCCCAATCGCCACTGTACTCACACAGTATGGGTTTTTTTTTTCCCTTTTCCTTTTTTTAAAAATCTTATTCATGAGTATCAGTACTCTAGATTCCACAGGAGTGAAACTATCTGGTAATTGTCTTTCATCTCTTTACTTATTGCTGAGTCATAAGGTAATTGAATCTCAATGGTAAGGTAAGTGGAATCTCAGTACAGTTTCAATTTGCACTTCTCTAATGTTAAGTATTTCTTCAGGTGTCTGTGCGCCATGTGAACCTCTTCTTTCAACAACTGTTCAGTTATTTGGCCACATTTCTTGTTTGTTTTTTGCCTCTAGAGTTATTGCTGGGGCTCAGTACGTGCACCATGAATCTACTACTCCTAGAGGCTAATTTTTCCCCTTTTGTTGCCCTTGTTGTTTTGTCATTGTTGGGGTTATTGTTGTTGTTATTGATGTAGTTGTTGATGGATAGAACAAGGAGAAATGGATAATGGAAGGGAAGACAGGGGAAGGGAGGGAAAAACAGACACCTGCAGACATGCTTCAGCTCCCTTAAAGCAACTCCCTTGAAGGTAGGGAGCCAGGGGCTCTATCTGGGATGCCTGAGCCAGTCCTTGTGCTTCCTGTCATGTGCACTTAACCCACTGTGCCATCACCAAGACCCGTTGGCCACAATTTTTTTTAAAGTTTTGTTAGTGATTTAGGCTAATAGGGGGGCAACTCCATACTTGCCACCACCAGAGTTCCACAACCCATTCCCACTGTTGGAAAGTTCCCTATTCTTTATCCCTCCGGGAGTATGGACAAAAATTCTTTACAGGCTGCACAAGGGAGAAGGTCTGGCTTCTGTAATTGCTTCTGCTCTAAACATGATCCTAGGCAGGTCGATCTATAACCCCAGGATATTCCTATCTTTACCTAATGGGGTAAGGAGGTGAGGTTTCAGGACACATTAGTGATTCTGTCTGCCTATGGAAATCAGGATGGCATCATGGTAGCATATTCAACTTGGTGGCAGCAAGATATCAAGCAGGACAAATATTTTAATAAACAGGAACGTAAAAGTAAGAATAGAACAGACAGTAGTCTGGAAGGTGAGGCAGAGATAAGCTTTGCACTCGCAAGCATGGGGTCCCAAGTTCGATCCCCGGCAGCACATGTGCCAGAGTGATGTCTGGTTCTTTCTCTCTCCTCCTATCTTTCTCATAAATAAATAAGATGCTCTAAAAAAACCACAGAACAGATAAAACCAGGGCTCCTCATATGGAAAGAAACTAGGAAAGTCTATATTAGGTATATTCCAAGGGTTGGACCATATATTTATTGCTTTTTTCCCCCTTGTAATTTGTACCAGTTCCCTATAGATATTTAGTATCAGTCACTTCTACAAGTAGGAAATGCAAATATCTTCTCCCAGTTACTGTTGTCATCTGGTTATTATTGGATAGCTTTTTTCAAAGTGTAGAAGCCTTTTAGATTGATGCAGTACAGTTTATTTACTCATTTTCATTCACGTTCATAGAGTTGTCTCCAAATACATCTTGATGTGAAGATCCTACAAAATGTTACCAATGAAGGTGACTGTGACAGAGCCCACAGCTCAGCACTCTGCTACTTGCCTTTGTTTATAGAACACATTCGTGACATTCAAAAAAAATATTGATTCATGGCATAAAGAACTTGAGAGAAGATAGAGATGCAGAGAGAAAGAGACACATGCAGCACTGCTTCACCTTTTTTTAAAATGTATTTTTTATAATTTTATTTATTTATATTCCCTTTTGTTGCCCTTGTTGTCTTTTTATTGTTGTTGTAGTTATTGTTGTTGTAGTTGATGTCATCGTTGTTGGATAGGACAGAGAGAAATGGAGAGAGGAGGGGAAGACAGAGAGGAGGAGAGAAAGACATATACCTGCAGATCTGCTTCACCGCCTGTGAAGCGACTCCCCTGCAGGTGGGTAGCCGGGGGCTCGAACCGGGATCCTCATGCTGGTCCTTGTGCTTAGCACCACCTGCGCTTAACCCGCTGCGCTACAGCGTGGCTCCCTCTGCTTCACCTTTTTTGATGTTTTCCCCCTGCAAGTGGGGGCAGAGGTCATGGACCGAGGGATTGAACTGAGTCTTTGTGTATTGTCATTTCTGCCCCACCAACTTCACCACTGCCTGGTCCAGGTTCTTGACATCTGTAGATCAACACATCTCTCTTTTCTTTTCCTTTTTCTGGTTTCTTCTTTTTCATAATGGCGTATGGCTTACTGTATATAATGACCATTGAAAAGAGGAAAAAGCTTGAAAATTCTGGTGCCAGTATGGGAGGCTTAGAGGGCATTTGTTTAAAAGATACACTATATGTTTATGACTTACATTTAAAGTTTATATTGGGGTTGATTGGTCGTGCAATCAGTTGAGCATACACATTTCTAAGTCCTTTTACCTTATCCTTTAATTTTTATCAATAGAGATAGACACCTTCAGTCCTGCTTCACTACTTGTGAAGCTTTCCTCATGCATGTGTGGACCCAGGGCAAGAACATGGGTCCTTGTACACAGTAATGTGTGTGTTTCACCGGGTGCACCACCCCCTGGCCCCTTGGGCTTTTTTTCTTTTTTTTAAAGCCACCAGGTTTATTGCTGGATCTCAGTACTGGCACTATGAATCCACCGTGCTGGGTGGCTATTTTTTCTTTTCTAATTTTCTAATTTTCTTGTTTTATTTGATATGACAGAAAGAAAAATTGAGAGGGAGTGGGGGGATACTGAGGGAGAGAGAAAGAGGCACAGGGACCTGGTTCAAGCCCCTGGTACTCACCTGCAGGGGAGAACTTCAAAAGCTGTGGCACAGTGCTGCAGGTATCTCTCTTCCTCTCTCCTTCTCTATCTCTCCCTCTCCTCTCAATTTCTCTCCGTTCATTTTTCAGGGAGGCCTTATCAAGACTTAGAATGAGCATTTACTGGGCTGTTGTCCTTTGTTTTTCTATTATAGGATGTGCACTAGGTAGAAACCACAGACTTGTGTTAACTGGAGTGGAGGAGCACCAGTCCAAAGGCAGTCTGCACTAGACACACCAGTGAAGAATTTTCAGATCTGGGCTTTGGGTTCCAGTCTAGGGGTCTGGGACTTGGCAGCTCTGTTAGCATGGGGATACCTACATTTTATCATTTTCAAGACTAGTGTATACTAACTATGCAGCGAATAAGGGTGTGCAAAGACCTCTTCAAGGGCCTACATTTGGAAGTAGTTCTAATTTTCATTTTGAGAGCAACATTTAGTCTGTTTTCCACAGGGACCTCACCACTTTACCTACCCACCCAGGGCTCTGATTTTTTCTCCTCCCTGTTTGAATAATATCCACCCTAGCAGGTACTGAAGTTTTGGCTTGCATTTCTCTGGTGAGTACTCAACTTTTCCCACACACAAAAAGTATCTGTTGTAGATCTTCTTTGGAGGAATATCTGTTCAGTGGTTTTGCCTGTTTACAAACTTGGGTTATTTGGTATTTGACACTTTGAGTTGCAGGGGTTCCTTTAAGTTATCATTTTGAATATTAAACCCACATTAGATATATGATTTGCACAGATGTTATCCTATGACATGGGTTGCCTCTGAGGAAGTCACAGATTCTAACTCAACTTAAAAATCTAAGAAAACTTTTTCTTCCTTTCTCTGCTGCTCATTTGCCATCTTTCACTTTTTACATTTTCATTTAACCAGGGTACTGCTCAGCTCCGGCTTGTAGTGGTGTGGGGAGGTGAAGCTGGATGAGAGGCTCTGCATAACTATCAAGCTATCTCTCCATCACTCAATTACCATATCTGTAAATTATAAGTCTTTATTTTTTCTTTTAACCAGAGCACTGCTCAGCTCTGGCTTGTGGTAGTGTGGGAGCTGAACCCTGGACTCTGGAGCCTCAGGCATGAGAGTCTCTTTGCATAACCATTATGCTATTTACCCCCACCCTATACCTCATATTAAAAATACTTTATTTATCATTATTGAATAGAGACTAAGAGAAGTGGAGAGGGAAGAGGGAGAGAAGAGGAGACAACTGCAGAACAGCTTTACCACTTGTGAACTTTCCCCCTGCAGGTGGGGAGCAGAGGCTTGAATGTGGGTCCTTGCACATGTGCATTCAACCATGTGCACCACAGCCAAGCCCCTGTAATTATTATTTTAAATAATTATTTATCTTGTAAGTAATCATAACTTGTTATTTGTCAAAATGTTCTGTGCCAGTTCTGGGAAGTGGCACAACGAATAAACTGTTGGGCTCTCAAACATTAGGCCTTGAGTAGTGTGATCCCTGACAGCACATGTACCAGAGTGATAGCTGGTTCTCTCTCTCTCCCTGCTATCCTTCTCACAAAAAAAAAAAAAGTTTTGTACCATATACTTAAATTGCTGATATATTGCATACCACAGTCACAGTCTAACTTGCATGGCTGAGAGTTTAGCTTTCTCCTGAACTAAGATGATGGAGAAAAGTTTTTGAAATGTTAAGTAATGGGTAATGTTCATAATATCACTTCAATTTTAAAACATTTTATTTTATTTTAATCAGAGAAAAATACAGGGATTTTGGGGGTAGCACAGCAGGTTAAGCACATGTAGCGCAAAGCACAAGGACCAGCATAAGGATCTTGGTTTGAGCCCCCAGCTCTCCACCTGCATGGAAGATGCTTCACAGGCACTGAAGCAGGTCTGCAGGTGCCTTGTTCTCTCTCCCACTCTGTCTTCCCCTCCTCTCTCCATTTCTCTGTGTCCTATCCAATACGATAAGAAGAAGAATAACTATAACAATAAAAACAAAAAAAGGGCAATTAAAGGGGAAAATATGCCCACTGAAAGTCCTATGGCAATATTTTACATATTGAAAAACAGGTTAATAATTATTCTGTATCCAACTGTAGTCAGGAGATAGCTCATGAAATAGATGAGCTTATTGAGTGTGAGTTCCTGGGTTCAAACCAGGTATGAAACAGGAGTACCAGAGAGCACATGGAGAGTGGGAGGAGTGGCGGGAGAGCTCCATGAATGGTGGCATGGTGCTAGGTGTCTCTCTAGATAAATGGAAAGAAAAAATGGGCTTTGGAGTTTGCTCAGTATGCTCACAGCACAAAGTTTATTCCTCAGGGCACACTAATAAAGAATATGTGTATATATATATATATATATGTATATACATATATACATACATATACATGTTTGTATATATGTATGCACACACATATATGTGCATATATATTTAAAATTATATATATATGAGAAAACAAAATAAAAATTTCAGACCATCAAAATAGCTCACTTTAATAGTGTGGTGTGGGTGGGGGGAGATAGCATAATGGTTATTCAAAGACCATAATGGTTATGCCTCAGGCTCCAAAGTCCCAGGTTCAGTCCCCCACACTACCAAAATCCAGAGCTGATCAGTTCTCTGGTTAAAATAAATAAACAAATAAATAAACAAACAAATAAAAATAGATCATTACTGGGATGCTCTGACATGCCTGGAACCTAGGTTCAAGCCCAGCTCCCTCTGCACTGGAGGAAGCTTTGGTGATGAGTCTATTTGAAAGTCAGGTCAGAGTATTGCAGCCCTGCTGACAAACTTTTAAAGCCTATTTTTTTTAATAAACTTAAAAAATGTATTTACGGTTTAGTGTAGGCTGTGTTCCAATTACTTTACATGTGTGAACTGACTGGATTGGTACAATAACCCTATGAAGCTTATTATCCCTGTTCCATACATAAGGAAACTGGAACAAATTCTAAGATACTTATCCAAGGTCAGCACATGGCAACAGCAAAATCTCATTTGTTTTTTGTTTTCTTTTGTTTTGTTTTTAGAAGTAAATGATCCAACCTTTATTTGGAATGGCAGAACCAAAATTAATGTCCTACTCTGGAGATTATACTTAACTACATTGCATTTCTTTTTCCAGGAGCAAGGACTACAAAAATAAAGATCTTTACAAACAGGTAAGGCATACTTTTATTACTTTCAACAGTTCTTTTCATCTCAGTGAAAATAAGCTAGAGTAACACGATTTTACAAAAATATTTTTTTAAATTTAGTTCTTATTTAAGATAAATTAACAAAACCATAAGGTAGAAGGGGTACAACTCCACACAATTCCCACCACCCAATCTCCATATCCCATTCCATCCCCTCCCCTGATAGCTTTCCCATTCTCCATCCCTCTGGGAGCATGGACCCAGGGTCATTGTGGGTTGCAGAAGGTGGATGGTCTGGCTTCTGTAATTGCTTCCCCGCCGAACATGGACATTGACTGGTTGGTCCATACTCCCAGTCTGCCTCTCTCTTTTCCTAGCAGGGTGGGTCTCTAATGAATCGGAGCTCCAGGACATATTGTTGGGGTCTTCAGTCCAGGGAAGCCTGGCCAGCATCCTGATGGCATCTGAAACCTGGTGGTGCAAACTCTAGTGTACTTTTGCTTTCAGGTATCTATTTTGCACTTGTTTATGGGCACGTGTAAACATATGCTCTCTCTTACAGAACCTGGTGTATATCTAGGTTTTGGGACTTTGTTAGAAAGTAAACCACCTGGGATGGAGTTAGAGAATGCTATGAAAGGAAAGGTCTCACCCTAGTAATGAAGCTGAAGGGTTGTCATTCCACACCTGAAGTCTCTGGACACAGTCTGAATGAAGCATGTTGGGGTGGCAATAGATGCGTTGATTAGGTTGCAATCGGTTGATGCATTATTATTTCATATGGATTGGGAGAGGCATGCATTTAAGTGGGCCCTATCCTAAGGTTCCAGGACTGGGAGAAACAAATATAGGCTCTATAGTGGAGATGTGAGGTTCCTGCTACATCAAATTGAAAAGCTTCTGCACATCCAAAGAAACTATCAAACAAACAAAGAGACCCCTCACAGAATGGGAGAAGATCTTCACATGCCATACATCAGACAAGAAACTAATCTCAGGGGAGACTTCTGGAGGTGGAGCTACGAGCAGCAGCAGATCGCTTTCTCTCCTCTCCTCTCCTCTCCCTGATCAACTAGGATACCAAAGGAGACCACCCAGGATCAAAACAAGAGAGGACTAGAATGACCACAGGAACCCACTAAATCACCGGTGAGTACAAACATGTGTGGCTGGTGACAGATAGGAGAGAGAAGCATAAGGAGAGATTAAGTGACTGCTCACAGTCCAGCAGTTTATCAGTTGAGACACCACCTCCAGTCTGCTCCACCAACAAGGGGACAGCTGAAGGGAGGAGAGGACTCCCCAGAGACTCACAAAGTGCAACTCTGAGTCTCCATTGCTACTGCCCTCAGAATCTGGAGCAGCTATAGAGAGGGACACCAGGGGACAGAGATCTAACCAGGAAACTCAGGAGACGACCTATACCTCGGTGGCATATCTGAGGGGCTGTGAAAGTCTCTTTGCATAACCACTGGATTATCTCTGCCACACCCTGCTTTGTCTCTTGGTCAGGAGTCAGTTATTAAGCTGAAGCCTATTGATATTTTAAAAGCACTCACACTCCCATAGGCTACAGGGAAGAAAAAAAAAAGAGGCTTTTAAATCACTGAGCTCCAACTCAGTGATTAAAATACTATGAAACAACTGTTAACTTCCACCACTGTGAACCCTTTAATCAACTTACTTAGACACAAGTCAATCCAGGCAATAGTGATCAGTAATAGGAAAGGTACTGATAAAGGGAACTCATAAAATAATATATAAAATGGTGAAAATAACAAGAAGAAATATCGGAGAATCGAACCAGGACAAGAGTCCACTAAAAGTCCTCCAGAGGGTGAAGCACAAAATAACGAGTTCAACATCCAAACATTAGCTAAGGAAATAATAACAGGAGTGAGTAAAGAGTGTGAAAAAATTGTAATCAGAAATACAGGAACAACAAATGACACTATGGAAGAAAATACTAATTATCTCATGGTTATTAGAGAGTTGAAAGCTGAAATCGCTGAGCTAAGAATGCAATTAGCTGAACAAGCAAAAACAGTGTCAGAACAGGGCAACAAAATAGATGAACTCCAGAAAACAGTAGAGGGCAGAGAGAATAGAATCAATGAGGCTGAAGACAGAATTAGCAACATTGAGGATGAATTAGAGACAACTAAAAAAGAAGTAAGAGATCTCAAAAAGAGATTAATAGATGCTGAAAACAACAACAGAGTCCTATGGGATGACTTCAAAAGAAACAATATACGAATTATTGGCATACCAGAGGAAGAATGAGAAGGAGAAGAAGAAAGCAGGCCATAATAGCTGAAAACTTCTCTATTCTAGACAACATCAAAGACATAAAAATTCAAGAAGCCCAGAGGGTCCCAAACAGAATTAACCCAGACCTAAAAACAACAAGACATATCATATTTAGAATGGAAAGGAATAAGGATAAAGAAAGGATGCTCAAGGCTGCAAGAGAAAAACAAACAGTCACCTACAAAGGAAAACCCATAAGATTAGCAGCAGACTTCTCCATACAAACGCTACAGGACAAAAGAGAATGGCAAGGTATCTATCAAGTGCTCAATGAGAAAGGCTTTCAACCAAGAATACTATATCATGCTAGACTGTCATTCACACTAGATGGAGGCATCAAAACCTTCTCAGACAAGCAACAGTTGAAGGACTCAACTATCACCAAGGCTGCCCTAAAAGAAGTTCTGAAAGGTCTCCTATAAACAATCAGACCATCAAAAATAGGACATATGTTGGATAGTATGCCAGCTCCCCCTGGCTTCTGCTTAACCATATGCCTATATAGGGATAGATTTAATCCCATTCAAAGCTTTGGTCTATTTAAATAAATCACTTTTACATTTACATAAAGCACCACACTCCCTCCAGGGCATTGGTGGTTCAGTGATAGGACTCTCGCCTGCTCCGCCCCCTCCTTGTCACACTCTGATTTTCACCAGTCACTTTTCTCTCCACCCTCTCTATATCACATCCTGTTTCCACCCTACCTGGAGAGTATAAAAACAGCTGCTCTTCTGACTAAAGACACTTGGAAATTGCTTTCTGGCTCCGAGAGTTCCAGAGTGTATCTCCTGCGAAGTTAGTGTGGCACGAGTTCCTGATCCCTCTCCCACGCAGCAGCCTAGATCGGCTCCAGTTGAGTTCTCTCCAACCCAGAGAGCACTAGCTCGGGAAGAAGTACCCTCAAGCTATCTCGGCATCTGGAGCCCGAAAAGGGACACGTAAGCAGCAGATTTACAAGAAGACATCCTAGATAAGTACACACCCTTTGGGTATCTGCAATATTGTGTTAAGGCGCAGTGATTTTTTTCTTTCTTATTGTTTTCCTGACATCTCTCCACCATGGAAAATCTTTTCCAAATTCTGCATTCCTTTTCCAGTACACAATTTTTATATATCTGGGACATTTTCTCGGGGCTGCACCTTATATCCTGTTTATCATCATAGCAGCTTTTAAGGGATATATAGGGCAACCTCTCAAAACGCTTAAGGACCTAGAGGCTGAGGTCCAAGAGATAAAGGAAGTGATCATAGAACTTAACCAGCACCTTAAAAACAAGAAGAAGCAAAGGCTTGTCATGATCCTGACCCACCTGAATTCCTCTGCATCTTGCCCTGAGGCCCCTATTTTGGCATCTTGCCCTGAGGCCCCTATTTTGGCAGACAAGTGTCCTAATTCCCCTTTGGACTCCACAGCCACTTCTTCAGCCACCCCCATTTTGGCAGACACGTGTCCAGAACCTCCTGCTGCCTCCACGGCTGCTTCTTAGCACACACCCGTTTTGACAGACACATGTCCGAATTCTCCTGTAGCCTCCAAAACCACTTCTTCAGCCACTTGTCCAGAAGCTTCCACTTTGGTGACTCCTCCTACTGCTACACACTTATCAGAGCAAGTCTACACATTTCTGGTCAATGTTGCCCCCAATAGACAAAAACCTCAGGCCTGGTATCCATATTCCGCCACAGACCTGAAGGAACTACGCCAGGCTATCAAGGATGACGGTGTTCATGGCCCATTGACCAGGTCCATTTTACAATACCTGCTTCAGAACCTTAATACCCTAATACCCCCCAAGATTGGAGGGATGTAACTTGCGCTACGCTCCCAGGTCCCCTCTTCCTGCAATGGGAGGCATTCTTTCGCGATGAATGTTCACAACAATCGTGGAAAAATATTCAAAATCAGCCAGTGGGGAATTTTGATGCATTGCTTGGAACAGGCCAATTAGAAACAGGGATTCAACAGGCGGAAGCCAAGTTTCCACCGGGGTATTTTGGTCAGGTACGCCTGTGTGCATTAAAAGCATGGGAGCGATTAACACCACCCATGGGAGCAGCCTCAGCCCCCATTGTCTCCCTGCAACAAGAACCTGATGAATCCCTCGCTAAATTCATTGCCAGGGTCCAGTCGAGTTTGGAAAAGAAGATTTATAATCCTGACGCTCGTTTTCTCCTCCTGCGATCCATAGTCTGGGATGGAATGCAGAGACAGAGACAGAGACAGAGAAAGAGACAGAGAGAGACATCTGCAAACCTGCTTTACCACTAGTGAACCATGGAAGCATGCATGGTAATGTGTGCACTTAACTAGGTGTGCCACTGCCCAGCACCCTAAAATCAAAATAGAGAGGCTATGTTCACATTCACAAAGTTGTATGTACTTTTATGCCATTAGATTTTGGAAATGTCATGACATATTTTTCCTATGCAAAAACGCATCATGTTTCTGACAACCCAATGTTGACAAGATGACACATATTCTTGTCATCTTTTTACATTTCCTCACCATTAAAAAAAAAAAAAACAGGTTTCCAAAATGCAGTCTAGTTCATACAGCATTTCTGATTAGTAGCTGCAAAAATATGTTAAATATTTCTCAACACCAGAGGGGTAGACTTAAAATTTAGCAGGAGGCCCCAAGTTTTACTCCTAACATCACATGTCAGAGTGGTGCCCTGGCTCTCTCTCATGTTAGTATTTTAAAAGCAAAATAAAGAAAATCATAAAATATATTCTGACCACAATGGAATCAAACTATAAATCAATAAGACAAATATAACAAGGGGCTAAAGGTAAATTCATAGCACCAAATGCTTATCTTAGTATAAAGTTTCAACTAGGCAATAAATTCCGACTGAAGAAACTCATATTCCTCCAGGAAGAAGTCCTGCTGCTGTAGCTATCTTCTGTTCTCTGGCACCTGATTTCCACTACAAAGTTCATGCCATGGCAGTTGCCTGAAGTGAGGGAAACAAACTTAGATTCTTTTTTAAAATATTTATTTATTTGTTCATTCCATTTTGTTGCCCTTATTTTATTGTTGTAGTTATTATTGTTGTTGTTATTGAGTCATCCTAGTTGGATAGGACAGAGGGAAATGGAGAGCAGAGGGGAAGATAGAGAGGGGGAGAGAAAGATAGACACCTGCAGACCTACTTCATCACTTGTGAAGCACAGCCCCCCCCCCCCCCCCCCCCCGCAGATGGGGAGCCAGGGGCTCGAACCGGTGTCTTTAAACCAATCCTTGTGCTTTGCGCCATGTGTGCTTAACCTGCTGAGTTACCACCCGACTCTGGACCTGAGATTCAATTGAGATGAGAACTCATGAACTTCTGAAGAATAGAGTAGTGGGCTGACCTCAAGTACAGTGTAAGCATCCAACTCACCCCTTTACCTAATCACTCATGACTCATCTATTTAGATGAGCTTTTTTTCATCTTTTTAAATTTTATTTATTTATTCCCTTTGTTGCCCTTGTTGTTTTATTGTTGTAGTTATTGTTGTTGTTGTCGTTGTTGGATAGGACAGAGAGAAATGGAGAGAGGAGGGGAAGACAGAGAGGAGGAGAGAAAGATAGACACCTGAAGACCTGCTTCACCATCTGTGAAGCGACTCCCCTGCAGGTGGGGAGCCAGGGTTCGAACCGTAGAAGAGCTTTTTTCTAAGTATGAAAAGACTGTAGAGTTTACTACAGTAAAAGACAAAGGTATTGGGTTAGGGACATGGCATAACAGTTATGCAAAAAGATGTTCTTGCCTGAGGCACCAAAGGTCCCAGGTTCAATCCTCAGCATCACCATAAGCCAGAGCCGAGCAGTGCTCTGGTTCCGTGAGATAGGGCCTATATTCACATGTATCCATAAATTAGGATAAAAAATTTAAAAAAAAATTAGGGCAGACTATGTACCTGAAAGCAAAAGGGCACAATAGTCTGTAGTGAGTCAGTATATGCAGCAAGCAAGCAGAAAGACCTAAAGAGACACCATAAAGTTCCTATTGAAATAGTGTTAGATACCCTCCTCACCTACTTCCTATTATACTTCCCTCAGTCACTCCAAAGCTAACCTTATCAAAGTAAGGACTACAAAAGCTGAATAAAGGCAAGAAACATCGCAAGGAGTGGCATAAGGATCCTGGTTAGAGCCCCTAGCTCCCCACCTACAGGGGAGTCGCTTCACAGGCAGTGAAGCAGGTCTGCAGGTGTCTATCTTTCTCTCCCCCTCTGTCTTCCCCTCCTCTCTCCATTTCTCTCTGTCCTATCCAACAATGACGACAACAATAATAACTACAAGAACAATGAAAAACAAGGGCAACAACAGAGAAAATAAATAAATAAATAAATAAATAAATATAAAAAATTAAAAAGGCAAGAGACTGGCATACTTTGATGATGACTCTTTAGTCACTATCAGGCCACCCCATCAGCTGGGGCCCTAGTCAGGGAGTCCAGAGTATCCCATACATACATGATAGGCTTAGATCTCAAATAGATCCCTCTCACCATTGCTAATGGTCGTATCTATGAGGAGTAACACTATATACCTCTCTGTGGATCCCCATAGGACCTTGTCCTCAATGTGGATCAAAAACGGTACAGAATGTTTCATCCTCTGAGAGGAGGATGGATAAAATACTCTATGCTACACCTGAGGAAGATGGGTCCTGAAATTGGGGCAGCTTGAAACATTCCTACTCATGACCACAGAATGTGAGCTCAGATCTATAGGGATGCAGAGGTCACATAGGCTCCTAAGCTGAATATGAGCCCAGGATCAGATCAAATTGATGAGGTTTACAGTCCACAATATTTATACACCTTTCCCATATTTGGGAACTACTCTCTTCCCTGATACAGCTTTCGGGTCCTTTTTCCAGTCATGATATCATCTCCCCAGACAGTAACTTAGATCCACTTTCATGTCAAATGTCATTCTCAGGAAGAAAAAAAACACAACTAGTATAGTCATGGGTCCTTTGGAATATAACTAAAATAGGCTTACTAGCTATCTACAAAACAGAGACCACCCCAACCCCAAACTCTTCATCTGCACTTTTACAGCCTTTAGGTTCATGATTAGTCAACAATTTGTTTGACTTTATATATTAACTCTTTTTTCAGCCACCAGGGTCTAGATGCTAACATGATGCCAACCGGACTTCCCTGGACAGATGACCCCATCAATGTGTCCTGGAGCCCCACTTCCCCAGAACCCCACCCCACTAGGGAAAGAGAGAGACAGCCTAGGAGAATGGATCAACCTGCTAATGCCCATCTTCAGCAGGCAAGCAATTATAGAAGCCAGACCTTCCATCTTCTGGACCCCATGACCCTGGGTCGATACTCCCAGAGGGATAAAAAATAAGAAGCTATCAAGGGAGTGGATGGGACACAGAGTTCTGGTGGTGAAAAGTTTGTGGAGTTGTACCCCTCTTATGCTGTGGTTTTAGTCAGTGTTTCCTTTATATAAATAAAAATTAAGATATAAAACAAAATAAGGAAGAATGAAATTGCCACATTCATTTGTTTGATCACTTACATAAGGAATGCACAAACCACCAGAGGCTATAAACAAAAATTATTTGGTAGTGATAAAAGCAAGTGATCACTTCACTGGGGGATGAAACTACCTCGATAAATCTAAGCATTGTGGGGCCGGGTGGTGGCGCACCTGGTTGAGCGCACATGTTGCAGTGTGCAAGGACCCAGGTTCAAGCCCCTGGCCCCCACCTGCAGGAGGAAAGCTCTGCGAGTGGCGAAGCAGGGCTGCAGGTGTCTCTCTGTCTATCTCCCCCTACTCTCAATTTCTGGCTGTCTCTATCCAATAAGTAAATATAATTTTAAAAATTTTTTAAAAAATCTAAGTATTGCAAATGTGGAGTGGGTACATTACACCCGTCTCAGAATTATGCTTGGGCCACATGAAGCTCCAAGGAGGGAAGAGAGAGAGAAAAACCCCATACCAGGAGAAACAGCAGAAAAAAAGTTAAGTTGAAGGGGGGATTCTTCTCATAAGTAGCTCTGTCACTTCACTTTCAAACAAACCTGAAGCCACCCAGTCTGGGAGGTACTGTGACATCAAATGAGTCAGAACACCCAAGTATAAAGAAGTGTACCTATTTCAGTGGAGGGGAATTAACTCAGGGGAAGGGGAGACTGCAAAATGGTTCTGCATAAAATTTCATGCCTGAGTCTCCAAGGCCCCAGGCTCAGTCGTCAGCACTGCCATAAGCCATAGTTGAGCAGTGCAATGGTAGGTAGGTAGGACACACTTAGTATTTAAAATTATATTATGAGGGAACAAGAGAGAGTTCATCACACAGCGCAATGCCCCGATCTGAAGCCCAGCACTATATGGTGGGTACTATGGAAAAAGGAGCTCTGGTGCTGCGGTGTCTCTCCTTCTATCAGAACAAAAAAGCATCCCATTCAAGTGCCAATTAGAAGGGACATATGCACCTCTATGTTCACAGCTGCGTTATTCAAAATAGCCAAAGTGGAAGCAGTCTGGATGACCCTCATCAGATGACTGGCCAAAGAAGTTATGACATATATATTCAATGGAATACTACTGTGCAGTTAAAAAGATGATATTGTGTCCTTTGGGACAAATGGATGGAACTGAAGGTGATTATGCTTAGTGAAATAAGTAAACAGATGAAAGAAAACTACCAGATAGTTTCACTCATATGTAGAATTTAAAGAACTGATTTACATGAACTTGTCAAAGGGTGGGGCATCCAAACAAAACAGAAGCAAGGAAACTGTTAAGAATTAAGAGAACTACAGTGGTTAGCTTTGGGAGGTGGAAGGGTGGACATGGTATGGAACTATAAAGTGTATATCTTATAATCTTGTAACCAACTATTAATAGTAAGTAACTTAAACCCAGTTCCTTAACACACAAACCTGTATTATGTCTTGGGTTGCAGGAAAAGTAATGAAGTACTTTTCTATGTAAAATGTGTCATGACTTTTCTGACAACCCCACACATATCATTAAAAAACACTATCAAGCAAGAATTAACATCATTAATGTGAATATACTACCCAGAGCCATCTACAAATTTAATGATATCCCCATCAGGATCCCAAACACATTTTTAGGAGAACACATGTTACAAATGTTTATCTGGAACCAGAAAAGACCTAGAATTGCGAAAACAATCTTGAGTAGAAAGAACAGAACTAGAGGCATCACACTCCCAGATCTCAAAATTGTATTATGGGGTCACTGTCATCAAAACTGCTTGCTAATGGAACATGAATAGACACACTGCCCAGTGGAATAGAAGTGAGAACCCAGAAGTAAGCCCCCACATCATGGACATCTAATCTTTGACAAAGGTGCCCAGACTATTAAATGGAGAAAGCAGAGTCTCTTCAACAAATGGTGTTGGAAAAAATGGGTTGAAACATGCAGAAGAATGAAACTGAATCACATAACAATAGTTTAATAATCAAAATATATAAATAGCTTGCCAAACTCAACAACAAGAAAACAAATGACCACATCCAAAAATGGCGAGAAGCCATGGGCAGAATATTCACAACAGAAGAGACTCAAAAGGCCATGAAACACATGAAAAAATTCTCCAAGTCTTTGATTGTTAGAGAAATGCAAATAAAGACAACCATCAGATACCACTTCTCTTCTGTGTGTATGTCATACATCAGAAAAGATAGCAGCAACAAATGCTGCAGAGGTTGTGGGGTCAAAGGAACCTTCCTGCACTGCTGGTGGGAATGTAAATTGGTCCAGCCTTTGGGGAGAGCATTCTGGAGAACTCTCAGAAGACTAGAAATGGACCTGCCCTACGATCCTGCAATTCCTCTCCTGGGGATATATCCTAAGGAATACAACACACCCTTCCAAAAGATTTGTGTTCACAGAAGCACAATTTGTAATAGCCAAAACCTGGACACAACCCAGGTGTCCAACAACAGATTAGTGAATGAGCAAGTTGAGGTCTATGTTCACAACGGAATACTACTCAGCTATTAAAAACAGTGATTTCACCATTTTCAGCGCATCTTGGATGGAACATGAAGAAATCATGTTAAGTGAAATAAGTCAGAAACAGAAGGATGAATATGGGATGAACTCACTCTCAGGCAGAAGTTGAAAAACAAGATCAGAAGAGAAAACACAAGTAGAACCTGAACTAGAGTTGGTGGATTACACCAAATTAAAAGACTCTGGGTTGGGGGTGGGGGGAGAGTGTAGGTCCTAGAAAAGGATGACAGAGGACCTATTGAGGATTGTATTGTTATGTGGAAAACTGAGAAATGTTATGCATGTACAAACTATTGTATTTACTGTGGTATGCAAAACACTACTCTCCCAACAAAGAAATAAAAAAAAGAGTATGGATCAAGGGTTGGGGGTAGACAGCAAATGGTTATGCAAAGGTACTCTCATGCCTGAGGCTCTAAAGACCCAAGTGCACTCCCTCATACCACCATAAGCCAGAGCTGAGCAGTCCTTTGGTAAAAAAAAGAATATGGAGCAAAAACCAAGAAACTTCCTTCAGGTTTTCACCTGTAAGATAAAAACCTCGATTCTATAAGTCAGTGAAGCTGGCAGATTCCATGAGACAAATCATATTCTTTCTTGTAAGGGAAGAGGCCCACAAGGGCCATGCCCAGCTACATGCACCTGAAGGTCACTGCCCTGCAGCTCTCAACTTACAGCACTCAGAACTTCATCTCTGTGCCCTTCCACACTACCAAATATTGCCACCAGAGTGTCTGTCTAGCACAGACAAAAAAAAAAAAAGGTCAAAATCACTTACTGTAGACTTTTATATAGTAATATATAGTAACTTGAAAAGTTTGGACTTTGGGAGTCAGGCGGTAGCGCAGTGTGTTAAGTGCAGGTTGAGCAGAGCGCAAGGACCAGCATAAGAATCCCAGATCTAGCCCATGTCTCCCCCACCTGCAGGGGAGTTGCTCCAGTGGTGAAGGAAGTCTGTAGGTGTTTATCTTTCCCTCCCCCTTTCTGTCTTCTCCTCCTCTCTCGATTTTTCTCTGTCCTATGCAACAACAATTACAACAGCAATAATAACAACGATATGCAACAAGGGAAACAACAGGGCAAAATAAATAAATTTTTTTTTAAAAAGCTTGGACATCAGCTGTGTAAAGTACAAAAATGGGATTATACTGCAACTTTAAATATTTGTATCTCATGTAAATTTACAGGTATGAGCTCAAACTTTCAAAAGCAGAAAAAAATATACCTTTAGGTCTTAAAAACATTTTAGAACAGGCAAACATAACTTACTTTTATAGTATGCTTACTTGGCCGTGCACTTTTGAGCCCAGTTTGAGCCCCCAAAGTACTGAAGGAAGCTTCAGTGCTATGACAGTTTTCCTGAATGAGGAGAAATACTTCTGAGGTAGTACTCAGGGGTGCACTGAGGGGGTAAGTGGGAGAAGAGGGGAGAGGGGAGAGGAGAGGGGGGGAAGTGCAATTGCACTACAACTGAACCAGAAACCTACCTTTATGCACTACATTGTTATGGATTAATAATCCTAATTATGCCTCGACATACAGCCACAGCCTGCAGAAGATGGCTGGTATTGCTATCATATGTCCAACCACAAGTGTAAACATTTTCATCAGCCTAAGATATGTCAGTTAACAAGTTACTGTTTTCAAAAAGTAAAAGGGTTATAATTCAACACGTGGAGGTTCTCAAGAACCGATAAAAGTTTCTGACACAGAAGTTCTCATTTCTCTTTACACCATTAGATTTAAACAAGTCTTTTCATCAAAAAGCTACATGGAGGGGTGGCACACAGGGTTAGGAGCACATAGTGCAGAGTGCGAAGACTGGCTCAAGAATGCTGGTTCAAGCCCCAGACTTCCACCTGCAGGGAGGACTGCTTCACAATGGGCAAAGCAGATCTGCAGGTATCTTTCTCTCCCCCTCTCAATTTCTCCATCCTATCCAAAACAAAAACAATAACAATAGCAATAACAATGGAACAAAGATGGCTACCAGGAGCAATGGATTTGGATTTGTAATGCAGGCATTAAGTCTCAGGGATGACCCTGGAGACAAAAAGAAATATCTACAGCATGTGATAAACAAAAGCAATGCCTTCCACTCAATATTTTTTTTATTATTTGGCTCTTTGCTGCACTACTCAACTCTGCAGTGACAGCCAGACACTGCTTGTGTACCAATGAAGTTTATTTACCCAAACACTGGCCAGGGCCAGGGAGGCAGCCCTGCAAGCTGCACACCAAGCTTGTATGACTGAAACTCCTGAGGTTCAGCTTCACTCCAAGACACCACCATATGCCAGAACCAGGCAGTGCTCTGATCTCTTCCCAACTTTCACAAAGATCAGTAACTATTGAACAAATCAAGTGGCCATCACCCAAGACTACAGCATACTGGCCCTTGCTGTATTCCAACTAGAGCCAGTCAGAAATAACTGAATGACAAGTCACCGTTCTTCCTTTCTCTTTTAATATTTTATTTATTGTAATGAGAGAGATACAGAGAGAAAGACCAGAACACTGCTCAGCTCTGGTTTTTAACGGTGTTGGAGACTGTACTGGAGACCTGGGAACTATAGGGTTCTCAGGTCAAAAATAAACAAATAAAAAACCAAACATACATATATATATACACTCATACACACATATATGGTTAAAAACAGAGCACTGATTAGCTCTGGCTTATGGTAGTGCAGGGGACTGAACCTGGGACTTCAGAGCCTCAGACATGAGAGTTTCTTTGCATAACCCTTATGCTATCTACCCCCCACTGAAATAATAAAATATAAAAATCTGTCTCATGACAGGTTAGAATTATGAATCTCTGCCCTTGTGAAGCAATTACAGAAGCCAAACCTTCCATGTTCTACACCCCATAATGATCCTGGGTCCATATTACCAGAGAGATAAACAATAGGGACGTCTTCAAGGGAGGGAATGGGATAGGGAGTTCTGGTGGTGGGAACTGTGCGCAATTATACCCCTCTTATCCTATGGTCTTGCCAATATTTCCACTTTATAAATGATAAAAAATAATGTAAAAATTAGAAAACAAATGGCTTATAATTCTACAGAAATTAAAAAGAATATGAGAGGGAAAAAAACTCCCCTGAAAATCCAAATAAATATAAAAGTCATTAATACTAGCTTTGATAGGACAATTTTTTAAAAACAAACTAGCCTGAGAGATGGCACAGTGTCTAAAGCCTTGGGATCTCAGGCAAGAGGTGCTGATTTCAATCCTGGTATGCATGTGACTGTAATAATCTGGTTCTCTCTCTCATTGATAAACAAATAAATATTCTTTAAATTTTTATTGTGGGTGGGGGTAGATAGTATAATGGCTATGCAAAAAGACTCTCATGTCTGAGGCTCCAATGCCTTGTACCACTATAAACCAAAGCTGAACAGTGGTATGGTAAAACTATTAAAATAAAACAAATCAATAAAAGTTATAGTGGAAAGAGACAGAAATTAAGAGGAAAAGGAAGGCAAACACACCCACAACACTGTTTCCGCACTCATGAAGCTATTCCCCCTGTAGGTGGGGGTTGGCGACTTGGATCAGGGTCTTTACACACTGCACTCTACCAGGCATGCTACAACCCAGCCCCAGAAAGAAGAGTCTCTTTGCATAATCATTCTGTGATCTGCCCTCACCTGATAGGACAATTTCTAAAGTACTTCAGTTTTTAGAATATATATATATATATATATGTAAAATTTAATTAAATATATACATATATATATATTAAAATTACTTAATCAGAGACTGAGACTCCAAAACCAAAGCACTGCTCAGCTCTGGCTATGGGTGATACTGGGGTTTCTATCTGGGTCCTTAAAGAGACAGAGATGAATGCCTTTTGTATAATCATTTTGATATCTCCTGAGCCTGTAGCTTTATACAAAAAACAGCCAAGCCAACTACATAAACTTCAAAGACATCACAATTCAGTATTTATGCACACACCTGCATCGACCAGCTCACATCCAGGAAGACTTACTCTGTTGATTCCTACAGTTGCGAACACTAATGGATCCCTTCTTTACTGAGCCAGTTAAACTGAACCCCAAACAGTGGCTGGTTGTGACCTTCCTATAAAATAAACATGAAGCAAAACAAATGAATATTTTAGAAATCAAAAACAGGGTAAGCCACTTGACCATTTCTCCATACAACATTCTTCCAAAATTCTGGAAGCCACTGTTTTATATATCATCATTTTCTGATACCTAAAGAGACTTAACAGTCCAGTTATGACATTTTGAAGAAATTTATTTTATTTATTTAATATTGGATAGAGATAGAGAGTAATTGAGAGGGGAGCAGAGGGAGAGACTGGGACACTTGTAACTCTGCTTTACCTCTTGCGAAGCTCTCCCCCTGCTTGTGGGGGGGACCAGAGGCTTGAACCCATGTCCTTGCACACTGTACTGTGTGTGCTTAACCAGGTGCCCCACCACCTGGCCCCCAGTTATGACATTTTCAAACACTGGCTGCATGGTAACATTTTGTTACAAAGACTTAACTTAGAGGCTTGGTGACAAGTACTTATCTAGAAAACTGCTTGAAACTTGCTTTCTATTTTCTTAAACCATCATAAGATTTTGAATCAAAATCAGTACTTTTAATGACTCTTCCTCTGTGTGCTTTCCCCCTACACCTCAGTCAGCTTCTCAGCCCTTCTGCTAAAGAATGTGGTCTTCAGGACATCAGTGGGCTTTGGGAGCTCTCCCTCCAGAGCCCTGTAGCAGCCCTAACACACCACATCAGGTATGGGAGTAGCTCCAGTCTTAATTCTGGCAGCGTTTTCCAGTGTCTGCACTCTGCACAAGGTCCAGTGTTTAACAGGGTGGACAACTGAGCAAAAGTTCTGACTCCTCTTTAAGTGGTAATGCTTCTTACCAACTTTCCCAAAGTAACCTTGGTGTAATGGAGGTCTCCCATGCAAACCTAGTGGTCAAACCACTAAGGAAGTGTCCTGATATCTCCCTCTTGTGGACATCATTTTTAGTACATATCAATGTAATGCATATCCCTGCCCTGGTGACTGACTATGCCAGGAAGGCCACAGCAAGAGAATAAGGTCAGCAGTGACCCTCCAAGGACCCAAGCACACTAAGACAAAAGATGGTACCCAAGAATGACTCTGGTTTCAATAACCCACAGCTCCAAAATGGAAAAGGAACAGATGTAGAGGAAAACACCTAAAAGCACCAGTCAACCCTCCCTCTTATCAATAGAATCTACTGAGGAAGCAATTTTCACCACCCCCAGGGTTATCGCTGGGATTCCGTGTCAGCACTACTAATCCACCTCTCCCAGTGGCCATTTTTTGTTTTCATTTTTTCCCCAATTTGACAAGACAGAGAGAAATTGAGAGGGGAAGGGGAGATAGAGAATGGGAGGGAGAAATATGTGCTTCACTGCTTGTGAAGTGTGACCCTGCAGGTGGGGAATGTGGGCTCAAACCTGGGTCCTTGCACTTGCACTTGGAGATAATGGGCACTAAATCAGGTGTGCCACCACCAGTCTCCCCTGAGGGCATAATTACTTATGTAACCTAGTCTGTCTTCCCCAAATACTCAACAATCAAAAATGTATTACATTTATACCCTCTCCTTACACACACACTCGCACCCACCCACACACACTTGTTTTTACTTCTGCTCAGCTCTGGCTTATAGTGGTGCTGGAGAGTGAACTTGAGATCTTTGGAGCCTCAGACATGAAAGTCTCTTTTGCATAACTATTACGCTATCTCCCCAGCCCACATTTATACCCTTTTCTTTGAAAGCAATCACAAGCAACAAACAAAACATATATGTATGAACTGCACAGAAATATCACTCGATTCATAGAGACTTAAGGTTAAATGGTCAACTATTTTTACAAACAAGTGCTCCTTATATTTTTTAAGATTTTTATCAAAAGAGTAACATTTCCCACAATAGCTAATTTGAATAAAAACATAGACAAAATAGTCTGCTGTGCCAAGTATTACCCATTTAAAACAAAGCAAAGCAAAAAGTTAAGCAATACAAAATGACTATGTATCTCAACTACAAAACAGAAAACTTGAGAGTAATGTAAATTGGAATTACTCTAAACTGGACAGTTTCTTAAAGATGCTTTCCACTGCAAAGTAACTGTAATGCTGAGTGTTCAGCACGTACCTTGAGACTATTCACACAGTTGAAGGAGGATTTACATTTCTTTGACTTCCATTTCCCTTCCACCAGCTTTTCCTTCCATGTGTATTCAGGGTATTTGTAGGTGTATTGGGGCATTCTGTATTTGTGCCACTTTCTACACTGACAGCATCATCCTGCAAGGAATAAGTTTAGGGAAAAAATCCACCAAGTGTTAACACTCTTTTTTAGTAGCAAATTACTTTTACTGGATAGCCTGACTGATCTAAAAAGAAAAAGCATTTTCTAAGAAACAGACTTTTTTGTTTCCAAATAAAGATTAAAAAGCATACCAGCTGGTGTCAGCAGGCTCACCTGTGGAGTGTACAGGCTACCATGTCTAAGACCCTGGGTCTGAGTCCCAGGCTACCATAGAAGACAGATTGTGGGGTGGGGGTAGGGCTTCAGGAGTATTGGAGATGTGCTGTGGGGTCTCTCCTGTCTCTCTCTCTCTCTTATATCTCACCTATCATCTAGAGAAAAGAAAAAAGGGGAAGGTTGGGGTCAGCAGATGGCTTACCAAGGTGCCAGCACAAGTCACCACATGGTAACATCTTGGATGGATGGGGGGTTTGCCAAGTGGTGGAGTGGTGTTACAGTCTATCTCATTCTCTGTCACTTACCCTTTATCACAAGAAGAAAAAAAGAAGAAACTGGACACTACAAACAGTAGAGTCCTCTAAGCATTAAAGTCCCAAGTGCATTCTAGAATTGTTGACTTGACATATCAGCAAAAAATACAAAGAAAGCACCCCCAGTGAGAATGGTCGGAATGATACTACCTCTATGTGGCCTCATGTGTGCCAGTCTCTTTAATATTCTGGCTTATTTCGCATAACTGATCTTTTGCTTGGGAGGGCTGCAGGTTTCAAACTCACTTGCGCTTAACCTGCTGTGATACCTCCGACTCCCTATCTGTGGGAATTCTAACCTACTAACTGTATCCAGTCTCGGCTTCTAATCACTACAAAAACTTGCCTAACAAAATTTAAGAGAATAAAACATTTTCCAAGGACAGGAGTAAAAGAGGTAAAAAATGTCAACTCCTGGTGGTGCAAAACACAAGGACTGGTGTAAGGATCACAGTTCAAGCCCCTGCTTCCCCTCCCGAAGGGGAGTCGCTTCACAAGCAGTGAAGCAGGTCTGCAGGTGTCTTTCTCTCCCCCCTCTGTCTTCCCCTCCTCTCTCCATTTCTCTCTCTGTCCTATCCAACAACAACGATATCAATAATAACTACAACAATAAAACACGGGCAACAAAATGTAAACTCCCAATACAGAGTAATATTGGAACTCAAGCAGGAAAGGAAAAATGATGTAAAATGCAGTCTCCAGAAATTTCAAGTACAAATACCACAGACAAGCCCCCACTATCTTGTATACTTTGAAAGTCAAGGCCTAGCTTGCAAAGGCTGTGTCTGTGCTGGTGTATTTCAGTGATGGAGACTCTAGGGACTAGATGTGTAAGATGTAACCTTACTCCTAACAGGGGTCCAAAGCAAATAAACATCACACACCCTGAGAAACTTACACCAGCCTCCTGTGACAAACCAGTTTAAGCTATGATCTTGCGATCTATCAGAAGAGGCTTCATATTTTTGAAGAGCAACTTTGAACACATCGTCACTGAGACAGTTTGAGGACCTCACTGGATAGAAACTTCACAATGAAACTGGGCTTAGTGGTAATATTCTTTTTTTTTTTCTTTTCCTTTTTATCAGAGTATGGCTCAGCACGGGCTGCTGGTGGTGCTGGGGGCTGAATTTGGAACTCTGGAGCCTCAGGCAGAAAAGTGATTGTGCAGAACCATTATGCAGGTCTCCCTTGCCCTAATAATGCCAACCTGTTATTATTATTCCATGTCTCGTGACTGCCTCAACACAGTCAGTCAATACAGGCCTAGATGATTCACCAAGGTTCATGGCAGAGCTTAAAAAATTTAGTAATTGTCATCATAATCATAACAGTAATAGATCCGACTCTGGAAGTTGGGGAGGAGACACAGCAGGCAGGGTGCAGGTTTTGCAAACGCAAGGTCGCAGGTTCGAACCCCCAGTCCGCACATGCCAGGTTCCTGCTCCAGTCTCATTAACAGAACTTTTAACAATGTTTTAGAAAATTATCAATGTTATTTATTTTATTAATTTATTTTATAAATTTAATTAATTTAATTTATTAAATTATCAATGTCAATTATCAATGACCAGGGGTGGTGAAAGAAGGGGAAGGGAAGAAAGGGAAAGGGAGATAAGTCTGTAAAAACCAGAACCTCAAGAAGCCAGGAGTCCTTGCTCAGACTCCCTGCTGCCAGCGGGGTGGGAGCAGAGCACAGCCAGAGCCCTGTGCTGCCAGCCCCAGCGCCACACTCACAATCTCATCCCCAGACAGGTCCCGGTTGCTGTTCTCCTCTCCTAGCTGCTCAGCTTCTGCTTCTTAGCGGCAGGTATGTAGCTTCCTGCCTTCACAGCTGCCTCCCTCTTGGACATGTTCCCCTGCTGCCACCACTGTGGCAAAGGGCTCCCAGCCTCCATGGGCGGGCGACCGCCACACTGCTGACAATGGGGCACAGGGCGCCTGCCCGCACGTGTCTGGCCCGTCCACGACTGAGAGTGATTGCCGGGCTCTGAAGGCAGCGCCTCGCCTCGCCTCGCCTTCTCCTCTTAGGACCCCTGCAGGACCCCTGGCCACCGGTGCTTGGACAGCAGAGGCGGGCTCCGAGGGTCTCCCCTCAACCCCAGCTCCTACGCAAACGCTACAGGAACACTGCCCAGCCCTCTGCGCTGGGCCTCATTGAAGACACTAAAGTCTGGGTTGTGGACTCGCCCATTCGGCCTTGGTGGCCCACCGCAATGCTCCATATTAAAACCCTCACGTTATGCACAGGGATGTTCACAGCCCAACTTTTTAAACTGAGACCGGCATTGAAAAGCTAGAGGAAGCCGGACTGGCCTCCCCCATCCTGTTAGTGGAGGAGTCTCTGGCAGGTGCGCAGGCACCAGTTGAGTTCTCCCGTGGGCGCTGATCCAGGCCACGCCCCATCGGGCCAAGTCCCCTCTGGGTTGTGCTCTCAGACCAGGGAGATGTGACCTGGGATGGGTTTCTTGGCGCCGCCCCTTGTTCTGCTCAGGGCCGCCCTATTCAGCCCTCGTGGATATTTATGAGACTGAGTGATAGGTGTCCTCCAGGTGGTGCTCCTGCTGGGTCAAGTGGAAGAAATCAATCTAGAACTAGGAATATTGGTCTAAACTCTCAAGTGCTCTTGTTTATTATTTATTTATTTATTTATTTTTAAAAGTTAGCCAGAGCACTTTTCAGCTTTCCTATTCTTTACTCCTCTGGGAGTATGGACCCAGGGTCATTATGGGGTGCAGAAGGTCAATGTCCGACTTCTGTAATTGCTTCCCCGATGAACATGGGCATTGGCAGGCTGATCCATCCAGTCCTATACAGGACAAACGCCCTGAAATGCTCCTGCACCCGCATAAGATAATGTCACATGTAGAGCAAGCCCCGTTGTTCTTTGAAATGCCCCCTGCAGACCAGCATAAGATAAAGTCTTGTGCAGGGCAAGCCCTATGCGGCCCCTGAGTTCTCTCAAATGCTTCTTACACCAGCATAAGATATTATAGTCCTGTGCAGGGCAAGCGCTACATCTGTATAGCCTGATAAAGTTAGACGTACATGTCACGAAGCCCCCAATTTTCATTGACTGGAAATGACCTAATCCACACTCCAGCCTAGCTCAGGAATAAAAAGCACCAGACTTTTGAACATGGATGGCAACTTTTGAACTGCATGGTAGTCTGTAAATACAGAAGCCCCCATCCAGCATACCCCGTGGCAATCAACACACTGACATCAGTCACGGAGGCATCTGCAGATTCCGAACCAAGCCAGTAAAGGATTCAGACCATCTCCCTGGACCAGAAATGGACCAGATCAGGACCAAAACCAGACCAGATCAGGACCAGAACCAGGACCCAGCCGGACCAGAACCAGGACCCAGCCGGACCAGAACTCTGCCTGGACCAGCTTTCTCAACCTGAGGACATCACTTGTTGTGACCTTACCTGCGCACCTACCTGTCTTATACTGAGGAGGTATTTGGGATACATAATTGTAATTATAAGAATTTGATGTCAGAATATTATTGAGATTTATAAACTGCATTTCAATAACTTAATGTAAGAGTGTGATGTTAAAGTGTAACATAGTGTTAGAGCCGCCCCATCTAGTGTCACTAAATGAGTACTGCAGCACTTATAAAATAACAGCCTTGGTCTCCACTGGCAGAATTCTTTCTCCTATTTAATTAATGAATATCAGGGTCATTTTTTCGGTCTATGCTCACGACAGTCTGGAAATTGGTAGCTGAAAAAGAGTTAAGATATAAAGAAGATCAAATTTTTGACTAATCATAAACCTAAAGGCAAGAATATTGCAGATATAGATTTGGGGTCTCTGTTTTGGAAAAAGCAGATAGGTATATTTTATTTACTAGTTTTTGCCTGAGCCTGAGATCTGATATGCAGGTGGACCCAAATTATTGTCTGGGGAGATGGCATCATAGTTGCAAAAAGGACTGGAAAGCTGGATGAGGGAAGAGAGTAGTTCCCAAATATGGAAAAAACTATATAAATATTGTTAACTGTAAATCCCACCAGTTTGATCTGAGGCCCATATTCATCACAGGAGCCTATGTAACCTCTGCATCCCTGTAGGTCTGAGCTCAGATTCTGTGGTCACTACTACAAACACTCTAGGCTGCACTAATTTCAGGACCTATCTTCCTCGGCTGGTAGGTAGGGTAAGTTATCCAACCTCCTTTTGGATAATTGAACAGTCCTACCATTGTTGATCTACCTTGAGGGAAAGGTCCTCAACATAAGAGGCCCACAAAGGGGTCCATTATGTTGGTCCTGATGGAGATGACCAGTGGCAGTGGTGACAGGGATCTCTTAGAGGTCTAGGCCCATCGTGTCTCCGTGGGAATCCCAGGACTCCCTGACTAGGGTGATGGGGTGGCCTGGTAGTGACTAAAGAGTCATCATTAAAGTATGCCAGTCTCTTGCCCTTTTTCAGCTTTAGTAGTCCTTATTTTGACAAGGTTAGCTTTGGAGTGATGGAGGGAAGTGTAATAGGAAATAGATGAAATAGGTATCTAGGTCTAAGTAGAAACTATTTGATTAGGTACTTTATGGTGTCTTTTTAATTTTTCTACTTTGTTTCACTTATAGACTCACTGCAAAATATTGTGCACCTTTGCTTAAAGGTATTTATTCTCCCCTAATTTATGAATACATGTGTATATATGCCCTATCTCATGGGCCCTGGTCTATATCTAGGTTTTGAGACTTTGTTAAGAAGTAGACCACCTGAAATGGAATTAAGGAGACCTATGAGCTAGGAAAGGTAATGAAGCTGAAGAGTTGACATTCAACGCCTGACGCCTCTGAACACAGGCTGAAGTGAAACATGCCAAGGTGGTACTGGTTGCATTGATTAGGTTGATGCAGTATCAGTTGGTATGACTTGAGAGAAGCATGCTGGAAAGTGAGCCCCACCCTTAAGGTTCCAGGACTGAGAGAAATACTAGCTTTATAGGGAAAGGGGAAGGTTCCTGATGTCTTAGGGTTTAAGAAGGCAATAGATTGCTCTAACCAAATTATTTGGCAATTGGGTTAACTTTGAGAACCCCATTCTTAAGATTTGCTATATCATAGAAAACCTTACCATAATTTATGTCCTTTAATGCTATTTTTATAAAAACCATGTCTTAGAAAGTAATGCAAACAGTTGTCTCTGTACTCCTTGGTCTAAGCTTTTAGGAGATTTAATATTTCAAAGAACAAGTCATTATTAGAAATGTGTTAGCAAATGAGCACATCCAAAAATGGGCAGAGGAGATGAGCAGACTATTCACTACAGAAGAGATAAAAGGTTAGCAAACATAGGAAAAATTGTTCCAGGTCACTGATTATCAGAGAAATGCAAATAAAGACAACAGTGAGATACCACCTCACCCATGTAAGAATGGCATATATCAAAAAGGACAGCAGCAACAAATGCTAGAGAGATTGTGCAGACAAAGGAGACGTCTTATAGTGCTGTTGGGAATGTAAACTGGCCCACCCTCTGTGGAGAGCAGTCTGGAGAACTCTTACAAGGCTAGACATGGACCTTCCTTATGACCCAGTAATTCCTCTCATAGGGATATACCCTAAGGACTCCATAACACCCAACCAAAAAGATATGTGTACACCTATGTTCAGCAGCACAATTTGTAATAGCTAAACCCTGGAAACAACCCAGGTGCCCAACAACAGATGAGTGGTTGAGAAAGTTGTGATATTTACATATATATGTTCATCTCTTTCCCATAATAGTTATTTTTAATATTTTAATAGCTACATTATATATATATAATGTATATATATACATTATATATAATGTAGCTATTAAAATATAATAATAAATAAAATATAATAATGTATATATATACATTATATATATATAATGTAGCTATTAAAATATTAAAAATAACTATTATGGGAAAGAGATGAACATAGAGTGCATACTCTCCTGATTTACCCATGTGAATATTTTAATCTATGTATCTGGTAAAGAAGTGCCTTTCCTCTCTGATATGGACACATAGCCTCAGACTGCATTTTCTTTGTGCTTGCTCTCTTGGCAATTAAAACAGTGGCTGTAGTTGCTACCCCTCCTCCCCTCCACATTGCTAAGCTAATGGGCCCCAGACAGCAGTGCTAAAGGTACCTGATGACTAGGGAATAAATTGAGCTGTCTCAAGACTGATCCATGATAGGCACTATTTTCTCCCCTTTTTTAACCAAACCACGGATAAGGAAGATCTATAGCAGTTACTGGAAAGATTGCCTTTGTCTGTTTCTGCCTACTTTGTAATTGTGAAACAAACCTGCTCCCTCCACCCCTCTGCTGAAGGGGGCCTCACTAAAACTGTGTGCTTTACAAAACTGTGGGGAGAACTTCTCAGAGGGACCTGGAGTCTCTTATACACCGGTGTAATAAAGTCCTCTAATGCACCAAATACTGTCTCAAGTCTTGCACTTTGGGAATCATTTCTGTAAAATAATGGACCCACATTCTCTGACCCATCTTGGAGGGAGATAGAAGGAATTTTTGCCTGAGCCAGACATCTAATATGCAGGTGGACCCAGGCTATCTAGGGATTTTGTGTCATAGTTGGAAAAAGGACTAGAATGCTGGGTCAGGGAAAAGAGTAGGGAGAACATTCTTTATTGGATGGTAAGCTCAAGGCTTTAGTCACTGAGCACCCAACAAGAAAGCCTTCCAGTAGCATTGCTTTCAGAAAGCCTGTGAGTCATCTATAGACCGGCTGTAACACTCCTCTCTCCTTAGTTTCCAGAAACCTCAAACTGTGGATGTAAGTATAGCAAACACAGAAGCTTCAAAGAAATATCCAAACAGTGTTCCTTCCTTTCCTAGGTGAATTTAATGCCCCACAGGTTCCACGAGGCTACCAACACTGACCTCCAAAGTTCTCTGCCAAGTGCATACCACTCTGACACCACTGTACTGGATCTGGTGCCAGAACTAGAAAAAGGACGTTCAAACTAATACTAAAACCCAAAGTCAACCCCATCCACCCTGCATAAGATTACCTTTTCAGACCTCAGTTTAGAAGAGGCAGGTCACAGTCAGACTCAGGCTAAAAAGAGAATGGGTCTAAGGCTGTGACTTCTGCATAACCAACACCAGACACTCCCTCCTGGGAGACGGGCTTATTTCAGAATTATCAGGCTGGCTGGGGTGCTGCTCAGAAATGAGTATTCTCCTAATGTCCTATTCAGATCCAGTGAACAACATTTTGACCCATTCCTAGAATTGAATTCAAGTTAAAAACCAACAATGAAACATTGGACAGTAGTCTGTGACTTCTACATAACCAAGTACAGACACTCACTCCAGGAAGACAAGCAGGTTAATTTCAGATTTATCAGGCTGGCTGGGATGCTCTCAGAAGTGAGAATTCTCCTAGTGCCCTATTCAGGTCCAGTGAACAGACGAACTTTAAAAAAAAAATTTTTTTGTAATTTTATTTATTTATCTTCCCTTTTTATTGCCCTTGTTGTCTTTTTATTGTTGTTGTAGTTATTGTTGTTGTAGTTGATGTCGTCGTTGTTGGATAGGACAGAGAGAAATGGAGAGAGGAGGGGAAGACAGAGAGGAGGAGAGAAAGACAGACACCTGTAGATCTGCTTCACCACCTGTGAAGCGACTCCTCTGCAGGTGGGGAGCCGGGGGCTCGAACCGGGATCCTCATGCCAGTCCTTGCGCTTAGTGCACCTGCGCTTAACCCGCTGCGCTACCGTCCAGCTCCCGAGATAAACATTTTGACCCACTACTAGAATTGAATTCAAGTTAAAAACCAGAATTATATCATTGGATAATATTACTGAAAATATCAGACCAAAAGGCAAACCAGGCAAAGACGATCTTCAAGATTTTAGGTATTATCTCCTAAAACCAGTGGGGAATGTGGCACGATCCCCACTTCCTTAATGTAACTGACTCCATCTTGACTTAACCTGAACCTATTCAACCACTTTACTTGCCAACAAAAAGTAGATACTAGTGTTCTGAAATTATTAATTGTTGATTGTTGATTGTTTCCGTAACAAGTTGTCCTGACTGCAGCAACAGACCGCCCAACCCCCACATCTTGGGCTTCTGTAACCTAGCTTGCTTCCTGCACTGGCCTCTATAAATGGTTGTGCTACAGTAAACTCCAGACAGCACTCTGAGCAGTAATTTTAGTTGTTGATATAATAAAGACTCTCAAATTTCTGGGCGTTGGGCAGTAGCACTGTGGGTTAAGCACACAGGGAACAAAGTGCAAGGACTGGCTGAAGGATCCGGTTCAAACCCCGGCTCTCCACCTGCAGGGAAGTCACTTCACAGGCGGTGAAGCAGGTCTGCAGGTGTCTGTCTTTCTCTCCCCCTCTCTGTCTTCCCCTCCTCTCTCCACTTTTCTCTGTCCTACCCAGCAATGATGACATCAATAACAGCAATAATAATAGCTGCAACAATAATAAAAAAGAGCAACAAAAGGGAATACATAAATAAATATTTTTTTAAAAAGACTCAAATTTCACTTAACTGGCCTCAGGTGGTCTCTGATGCTTACCCTAAAACAACCTTACATATCTCTAACCTTACATTTGTGGTCAGAGGGTCCTTGGATAACAGTCTCGTAAAAGCCCAAGACTTCAAAGACAAGCTCCAGCTAGCCATGGACTCCACCACAGCTTCCCCGGCTTCTCTCCTGCACCAAATCTCCTCACATGCCAAGGTGGCTCTTCAAAATTGTCCTGAAGTAGACCTTCTGGTGGCAGAGAAAGGGGGGAATCTGTGTTTTCTTACAAGGAGAGTGCTTCTACTATGTTAATGAATCCGGCCTAATCAAGCAGATATTCTGGACACTCATAAAGCTTAGCAAAGACCTGTGATTCTACCATCTCTCTGCCACATCCCCAGAGGACGACTGTGAGAACAAGGATTCTGAGTTGATGTAGACACTTCACATCAAGCAAAATTGTGGCCACTGCCACAAACCAAGGAGCTCAGACTATCACACCCATCTTGCTGATTGCTGTTGATACCTCCTTTAATGAACCACACTTCATGAGAAATCCATTCTTGGGGGAGCACAAGAAGAAGTGTGAAGGTAAAAAAGCAAAAGGTAGGAACAGACACATGGTGTCATTGTAGGAAATATACTATCTCTGCATGTAATACGACAAGGTCAATAGTGCGGTATATTACAGTGTGGGCAAACAAAAATGGAATTAGAGGATGAGCAGATTCTGGAGATATCGGATGCTTAAGGAGAAGGAAGCAGTGTTCAAGAACCAGGTAGTGCAATGCTTTGATTTAGAGGTGGTGCAGTGGGGGCAGCAGACAAGACAAGGTCACTGCAGATGTCCTGCGCATATCTGCCTGGCAGTGTGCCAAATCAGGCATTTCATGTGAGAATAAAGTTTGGGTCATGGCCAAGTTTCCAGGAACAGACTAAAGGCATGTTTGGTGCACTATGTTTAGGAGCTGATTCTACTTTCTGATCTCCTCACAGCTTATATAAATGCATTGGCGAAGGGCTTGGAGGATGAATGGAGGGTTTACTCTACACTGATGCATGAGTGCAGGAAAGAACATAGATGGCCACACATTTTCAGGTGCCATTCTGCTTGGCTTACTTGGGCCAGACCTTGGATTTGAAAATTAAAGGTCTTGACTGAAAAACCTCTCCTCAGCCAAAAAACAAAACAAACAAACAAAAAACACAGAAAAGCCGATAATTTGGACTCCTATGAAATGTAGCCTTTGTAGAAAGAAAGATTAGAAAATTAGTATTCTGCGTGAACAGAATTACATTTCCAGCCTTTCAAAATTTATTTTCTTTTTCCTTGCAAAGTTGAGACTAAATGCCAAAAAGGAACATTTTATGAAGTGTGTGGCCTAGTGGTCCAGAGGTGGCATAGTGGACAAAGCTCTGTTTCACAAGCATGAGGTCCTGAGTTCAATCCCTGGCAGCACATGTACCAGAGTGATGTTTTGTCCTTTCTGTCTCTCTCTCTCTCTATCACTCTCTTTCTCATTGATAAAAATAAATAAATATTTAAAAAAATGAATGCAGCCTATAACCTCAGCCTTGCAGAAGCTATCAGAGCAAACAAGAACAAGAATGCCACTTTTATGTAAGAGTTGTTTCTGCCTCTCTATTGAATATAATCCTGTCTTGGAATGTTTGAACCCACTCTCTGGAGGGCAGATTGAAGGGATGCCAGTGGCCTTTCAAGAGTGACACTTCCTCTCTGGGTGGGAGCTTATTCCATAGAATATTGGGCCCCTCCCCATACCCCCAGAACTGAGGTCTCCACATGAGGAAGAATCTCAGGTGGACTGTAGGTGCAGAAGGTTCTAGAAGCCTCATTTCAGATGGTAGTGAACATGCTTCACCACCATTTTTATGTTTTTAGTCACTATGCCTTCTTTTTGTATCTGCCTAAATCATCCTCTTTTCAAACCATTATCTAGTTAACCTGACAACTCTCTGGACATGATAGATAGTCCACTGTATTGTTCACCATGCAGGGCTTTGGGCCAGGGGTAGAGCTTAGTAGTGAAAGACTCTGTGATTGCACACCTGTGGATCTGGTGTTTGATTGCTCACACATACACACACACCCCATAGGGAAGAAAAAAAAAAGAAATACAACTTCTGTCTGTCACTGTAGCCCAAAGCTGCAGCCTTCACAATGGCTCTATGTTCCAGCTGAGACATAGACCTTAAAGACTTTCCATCTATAAGCCCATGGGCACCTACACCATCGTTGGGAAGAAAGAGAAAGCAGCAGTGAAGCATAGAATGTATGAAAGAACAGACAGAAGCCACTGTAGGAGACAAAAGAAAAAAAATTATCTCGAGCCACATTGAAAGTCAGCAACAAGACAAACACATGCTGCAGAAAATCTAATAACAGTAAGGGGTGTGGGCCTTCCATCCCCACCATAACCCTCTCCTCCTTCCCCTCCCCCTCCTCCCCCACCCCCTTGACACTGTAGTAGAAACATGGGTGGACACATGGAGAGTTCATGACTGGCCCTAGCTCACCCCACCCTGGTTCTCATCTCACTCTCCCCAGTCACACTGTGAAGCTGTCACATGTCACATGTCACCCTATGAGATGAGATTTTAAATCAGTTAAAGGAAATGAACAGTTTTGAGTGGTAATTGATTGACCAGAAGAGGGATTTGGCTGAAAGCAAGCAGTCCCGGACCCCTCAGTTATCAGAGAGCTAGAGTTCGCTGTTCCTTCTCATGTCATTGACACTTTTTCTTTTTTTCCTTTTATTTTTTGAAAAAAAATATCGATCTTGTATAGAGATAGGGAGAGAGGCGGAGAGAAACCTGCTGCACTTCCCTCTTGAAGCTGGGGACATGAGGTTTGAACCTGGGTCCTTGCACACTGTAATGTGTGCCTTTAACTAGGTGCACCACCACCTGGCCTCTGCCTTTACCTCTTATTTAAAAGAGCGAGAGCAAAACCAGATTTCCCACTGAATCCAAAGAAGAGAGGACTTGGGGGTGCGGTGGTGGCAGTGGATGGAGTCAGACTCTTGCCTTTCCTCCAGGCATTTAGCAGAAAGATGTGCAGAACAGGATAGAAGGAATAAAATCAATTTCAGCCTACAGAAAGAATGGGATAAAGACTTTGTGCTGAAGCAGCAGTGAGATGAAGATGCCATGGATTTTGACAAGTAATTGCCCTCTGGGGTTGTAAGTTGCCTCCTCTCCTCGTTTCTGCCACTCTGATCTGGGGCTTGACAGGGCTTCATGCAGGTGAGTGGGGGCTGCCAAGTGAACTCTATGGAGGATAGAACTCTGGGTTTAGTGTGGGGATAGCTGTGTTGCCTGTTAAAAATCTACCAACAGTGGGGGTTGGGCGGTGGCGCAGTGGGTTAAGCACATGGGGTGCAAAGTGCAGGGACCTGGATTCCCCCGCTCTCCACCTGCAGGGGAGTTGCTTCACAGGCGGTGAGGCAGGTCTGGAGGTGTCTATCTTTCTATCCCCCTCTCTATCTTCCCTTCCTCTCTCCATTTCTCCCTGTCCTTTCCAACAACGAACAACATTAACAATGGCAATAATAATGACCACAGCGAGGCTACAACAACAAGGGCGAAAAAAAGGGGTAAAAAATGGCCTCCAGGAGCAGTGGATTCATGGTGCAGGCACCGAGCCCAGCAATAACACTGGAGGAAAACAAAAATATACCAACAGTGTTTTGGTCTGTCTCTACTCAGAGGAAATTGGTTTTCCTTTTATGGAGGGTGGGCAAACCTGGGTGGAATCAGATGACAGGGCATTTCTCTTAGGAAATAACAAGTTGGAAGCAAGGAGAGTGACTTTCCATCCCAGGCTTATGGAATTTTCAATTTAGAGCAGAGCTGAAGAATCATGGGTAAATGGGTGGTTGGTTAAGAATGGAGATGAACCCTATGGTTTTGTTAATTTATCATTTCTTAAATAAAAATCAATTTTAAAAAATGGAGCTGAATAGTCATGGGTAATGGGTGCTATACAAAGTGAGACTCCTAGCAGGGAACTGGCCCAGAACATCCTCCCAGAGGGCTTCTGTCAGCTCTCCTCAATCTTCTGTCTCTACTCACCACCCGGGAGCAGAGCCTCTAGCCACGGGCCATGGAGGTTGACAGCTAGCCTGTCTTATTTTCATTTGTCAACAGGGAAAGTTAGCACGTGCCTGACTGAAAATGTGAAAAACGTGCCAAAACAGATGGAGATGCTATCAAAGCCTCAATATTCCAAACTTTTTTCCCCCAGAGCTCAGATCAGGCTTATAGTGGATCTGGGAATCAAACTGGAACATAAAAGGGAATGAAAGTCGTTTGAAGAACCACTGTGCTATATCCCCAGCCCCCAAATATTCTAAATGACCAATTAACAAATTGTTATCATGAGTAACCCATGGATAACTTCTTCTCCTCCTTCCTCTCCTCCTACTCTTCTTCCTGTCTCTACTCTTCCTTCACTTGGGTTGTATTCAATCTGTATTCCTTTGATTTCTTTCTCTTGCCTGATTGCTATGGCAAGAACTTCTAATACTATGTTGAAGAGTAATGGTTATAGTGGGCATCCCTGTCTAGTCCCTGATATGAGGGGAAATGCTTTCAACTTCTATCCATTGAGTATGATGTTGTCTGTTGGTTTGCTATATATGGGTTTCATTATCTTTAGGAATTTCCCATCTATTCCCATTTTTTGTAGAGTTTTCAGCATGAATGGGTGTTGGATTTTGTCAAAGGCTTTCTCTTCATCTATTGAGATAATCATGTTTTTTTTTTTTTGGCTTTTCTTTTATTGATGTGGTGAATGACACTGATTGACTTATGGATGTTGAACAAGCCTTGCATTCCTGGGATGAATCCCACTTGGTCGTGATGAACAATCTTTTTGATGTGCTGTTGTATCCGGTTGGCCAAGATCTTGTTGAATATTTTGGCATCTATGTTCATCAGAGATATTGTTCTGTAGTTTTCCTTTTTTGTTGTGTCTCTATCTGCTTTGGGTATCAGAGTGGTGTTGACTTCATAGAAGGTGGAAGGGGGTGTCCCTGTTTCTTTGATCTTATGGAAAAGTTTTAGGAGTATGGGTATTAACTATTTCCTGAAGGTTTTGTAGAATTCATTTGTGAATCCATCTGGTCCAGGACTTTTATGTTGGGGAGATTCTTAATAACAGTTTCGATTTCTTTGTCTGTGATTGGTGCATTTAAGTTTTGTAGTTCTTCTTGGTTCAGTTTTGGAAGGGCATATGCTTCTAGGAATTCTTCTATTTCTTCCAGATTTTCCATCTTGGTGGTGTATAGTACTTCATAGAAGTCTTGAATGATTTTCTGGATTTCTGTGGTGTCAGTTGTGATATCTCCTCTATCATTTACAATTCTATGAATTTGAGTCTTCTCCCTTTTTTGTTTAGTGAGTCTGGCTAGGGGTTTGTCAATCTTGTTTAATCTTTCAAAGAACTAACATTTGGCTTCATTGATCTTCTGTATGGTTCTCTTATTTTCTATGTTGTTTATTTCTGCTCTAATTTTAGTGATTTGTGTCTGTCTGGTTGCTTTAGGGTTCCTTTGTTCCTCTTCCTTTAAGTCCTTAATGTGTGCAGTAAGGTTGTTTATTTGAGTTTTCTCTTGTTGTTTAATATGTGATTGTATGGCTATGAGTTTCCCCTTCATTACTGCTTTAGCTGTGTGCCAAATATTTTGATAGGTTGTGCCTTCATTTTCATTTGTTTCCAGGAACATTTGTATTTCCTGCTTGAGTGTCTCTCTGACCCAGTGGTTCTTAAGCAGTATGTTGTTTAATTTCCAGATTCTGTGACTTTTAATAATTTTCTGTTTGTTGTTAAAAGTTAGTTTTACTCCACTGTGGTCTGAGAAGATACTTGAGATGATTTCAATGATCTTGAATTTTTTTGATGCTGTCTTTCTGGCCTAACATGTGGTCTATCCTTGGGTATGTGTTGTGTGGATTTGAAAAGAATGTGTATTCCAACTTTTGGGGGAGAAGAGCTCTGAAAATGTCCAAATGTCTATCACTTCATTTAATTCTGTTGTTTGTTGATTCTGTGTTTTGTTGATCTAAGTGTGAGAGTGGGGTGTTAAAGTCTCCCACTCTTATTGTATTACTATTGATATATTTTTGAAGTTCTTTGAGAAGGTGTTTGATGTATTTAGATGGTCCCTCATTGGGTGCATAGCTGTTAATAATTGTTATATAATAATTGTTATATCGTCTTGGCTGATTGATCCTTTAATCATTATGTAATCACCTTGCCTATCTTTTATTACTTTATTTAATTTAAAATCTATTGTGTCTGAGATGAG